>NC_133328.1:24028221-24328221 GCF_042186555.1 Aquarana catesbeiana
TGTCTTCTCTGATCCTCCCAGCCTTCCTCTGTCCCCTGATAATTTCCTGATAACACGGAGTCTATGGGGTCAGGCTGCACATGCTCAGTTTGGTGTGTATTGCTAGAGGGTTTTTTTTTTCTTTCTTGGTAGGGTGCATGTGATTAGCACAGGGCCAATCAGCACTGTCCAGACAGAGAGTCAGGGGTCCTGCAGTCTCATAGGACAGTCAGAAAACTCCTCCCACAAGCTGTAACCAGTGCTCAGCTGAGCACTGAATGAAATCACAAGACTGCTATATACTGCTGATGAGAAAAGGTATTTAGCAGTTTATATTTACTAAAATAATTGCATTTCCATGTTCTGTGTATTGCGGAAGACCAGATATAGTGAATGCAGGGTCCTGGGTTTAGTAACACTTTAAGATGAGGTGTGCCAGGAACAATTCAAGTGCCCAATAATGATGTCTTTGTTCAGTAAATGACCACAGAAGTGACAACAAACGTTCACTATGTTTTGGGAGACCATCGATTTTCCCTCTTCCCTAGGACTTAAGTACAATGAAATGGTTTAGGGACTCAAAGTGGTTCTAAAGGCAGAAGGTATTTTATCTTCGTGCATTCTCTGCATTAAAGTGTTACTAAACCCACAGCAGTAAAACCGATCTGTATGGGCAGTAAAGCATGCTTGTTATACCCCCTGTGGAACCTAAGGGGTTAGTCCTCTGCATTGTGTAAAAAGGCTGTTTGATCCCGTCTTCTCTGACCCTCCCCTTCTTTTACAATCCCCAATCCATCTCCTGATAGTACAGAGTCCTAGGAGGCACTAAGCACATGCTCAGTTTGGTGTGTATTGCTAGAGTTTTTTTTCTTTTTTTGAGAGGGTGCATGTGATCAGCACAGGACCAATCAGCACTGTCCAGACAGAGGGTCAGGGGACCTGCAGCCCCATAGGAAAGTCAGAGGCAGTGGCGTATCATTCAGGGGTGCAGGGTGTTAACTGCACACAAGCCCTCAAGGGGGGGGGGGGGTACTGTGAGCCACCCTGCACACATGAATGGTCCCCTGGTTCACAGGGATAATCCGTGCGGCAGGAGGGACAGCTGTGAGCACCGATCTCCCTGCATGGCTTTTCAGCCGACAGCCACTTCTCCTTCTCTTCCTCCCGTGGCTGTCGGCTGAAAAGCTATACAGGGAAATTGGTGCTCACAGCTGTCCCTCCCACCGCACCGATCATCCATGATTGTTCCCTGTGTCCTCCTCCTCCGGCCCCCCTCCGTGTCCTCCTCCTCTGCCCCCTGTGTGCTCCTCCGGCCCCTGTCCTCCTCCTCCAGCCCTCCTCCATTTCCCCTGCTCTGCCCCCTGTGTGCTCCTCTGGCAGCTCCTCTGGTCCCCTGTCCTCCTCCTCCAGCCCACCTCCGTGTCCTCCTCCTCTGCCCCCTGCATGCTCCTTTGGCTGTTCCTCCAACCCCTGTCCTCCTCCTCTGGCCCCCCTCCAAGTCCTCCTCCTCTGCCCCTGTTTTCTCCTTCGGCCACTCCTCTGGTCCCCTATCCTTCTCCTCCGACCCACCACCGTGTCCTCCAACTCTGCCTCCTATGTGCTCCTCTGGCCGTTCCTCCAGCCCCCTGTCCTCCTCTGGCCTCCCTCCATGTTCTCCTCCTCTGCCCCCTGTGTGCTCCTCTGGCTGCTCCTCTGGTCCCCTGTCCTCCTCCTCCATGTCCTCCTCCTCTGCCCCTGTGTGCTCCTCTGGCCGTTCCTCCAGCTCCTGTCCTCCTCCTCTGGCCCCCCTCTGTGTCCTCCTCCTCTGCCCCTTTGTGCTCCTCTGGCTGTTCCTCCAGCCCCCTGTCCTCCTCTTCTGGCCCCCCTCTGTGCCCTCTGTGCCCTCCTCCTCTGCCCCCTGTGTGCTCCTCTGGCTGTTCCTCTGGCCCCCTGTCCTCCTTCTCCGACCCCCTCCATGTCCTCCTCCTCCTACCCCGTGTGCTCCTCCAGCTCCGTGTCCTCCTCCTCTGGGTCCCTGTCCTCCTCCTCCACCCCCCCTCATCTCCTGCAGCAGGATTCCCTCCTCTCCTCTCCTGCCGGATGCTGGGGGATGTGTCAGGATAGAGAGTGGAGGAAGGGATCAGTAAATATGTCATTTACCGGCCCCTTCCTTTTCTGAATTGGACACAGTGAGAGATCACTACCGCTCACTCATGTGTCCTCTGATAGCTGAGCAGAGTAATCTGTGTTTACCATGCTTCCATTTATGAATGAACAGGAGCCTCTGTCTCCTGTTCATTCATTTTCGATGCTGAGGCTGCTGAAAAAGGGACTGGGGAATCTCTATCCTCAGTCCCTTTCTGTCACAAAGAGGAGATATCAGGGGTCTGTTTAGGAAAAAAAATGCAATAAATATAAAAACATTTAATTGTAAAAAAAAATTATAAAAAATAAGATTGTAAAAAAAAATATAAAATAAAAAACTACTGACACCACTCCCTCTACCCTACCAACATTGTCCACTGCCCTCAACCCCCTCCCCCCAAAAAGCATAGTGAAAAAAAAATTAAAAACAAATTAAATTGTAAAAAAATCAATATGTAAAAATAAAAAAACTACCGACACTATCCACTGCCCTACTGGCACTGTCAAGAAAAAACAGGAAATAGGCGCCTCTAAGTAAGACTGTTATGTTTAATAGACAAAGCGTATTAAAATACTCACATTACAGTATCTCTAAGGGAGTGTGATAAGATGGGTCACTGTGACAAGAAGGGGCAGTATGATGGGGGCAATGTGACAGGAGGGGGGCAGTGTCACAGGAAAAGGATACCTGGGAAGTATGACAGGAGGGGGGCAGTGTAATGAGGGAGCACTGTGAAAGGAAGGGGGCTGTGTAACAAGAGGGGAGCAGTATGACGGGGTAGTGTGACAGGACGGGGGTAAATATGACAGAAGGAGGCAGTGTGACCAGGGGGCAGAATGATGGAGGGACAGTGTTACAGGAGGGGGGAAGTATGACATGAGGGTATTGTGCCAAGGGGGCAGTGTGACAGGGGACAGAGTGACAGGTGGGGGGCAGTGTGATGGGAAAATAGTATGACATGGGCAGTGTGATAAAAGAGGGGCTATGTGGCAGGTGGGGGGCCAGTGTCACAGGTGGGGGGGCAGTGTCACAGGTGGGGGGCCAGTGTCACAGGTGACAGGTGGGCAGGCAGTGTGACAGGTGTGGGGCCAGTGCACAGGTGGGGAGGCAGAGTGACAGGTGACAGGTGGGGGGCCAGTGTCAAAGGTGGGGGGCCAGTGTCACAGGTGACAGGTGGGGGGCCAGTGTCACAGGTGGGGGGCCAGTGTCACAGGTGACAGGTGGGGGGCCAGTGTTGGGCTTACCATACATGAGAAGTCTAAATGCAAGAAGCAGCAACCCTTGTACATGCTTCCTTATGATATACGCAGGATGTCCCTCCAGCGAGCACAGTTCACTTCCTGAGTGTCAGTGTATACAATGGAGAGGGGAGGGGCCTCTGACCCGAGCAGGCACCAGATTCAGTGCACAAGTTTGTCGCTCTGCTTGTACACTCTTGCCTGATACATGCTCGGGTAAGAGGCCCCTCCCTTCTCCATTGTATACACTGACACTCGCAAAGTGAACTGTGCTCGCTGAAGGGACATCCCACGGGCATCACATAGCTGCCGATTGCCCCATCCCGCCCCCCTCCCCTGTATAGTTAGATGCCAGCCAGATGTACAGGGGGAGGTGTGGGGTCTTGGGGCCCCACAACACTGGCGGAATGCCAGGGCCCAGTCCCAAGTACGACTGTTGTGACCCTGGTAATTCCTCCACTGTCCTGCACATACCACCCACCTTCATACACTCCGCACTGTACATTCCCTATTTAACATTGCTGCATTCTGCACTATGTAAGTCATTTCAGACTCTATTAAACCACACCCCTTTAAGCCACACCCAATATGTAGCTCAATTTAAGTCACACCCATATTTCACAGCGGCACATTTGTATTATTTTTTGCAATGCGTAGGGCCCACTTTTTTTATCTTGCACACGGACCCACTCTTTTCATGATACGCCACTGGTCAGAGGAGAATGAAAACTCCACCTACAAGCTTTAAGAAGACACTGATAGAAGCCACATAACTGCTATATACGGCTGATAAGAAAAGCTATTTAGCAGTTTATATTTAATAAAATAATTGCATTTCCATGCTCTGTGAACTGTGGGAGACCAGATATAGTGAATGCAGGCTCCTGGGTTTAGTAACACTGTATGGTTAAAAACCTTCTGCATGCAGCTCCTTCCCCCCCAGCCCCCACATATATTTACCTGAGCCTGATCTCGATCCAGCAATGTGCCTCAGAGCAGCGTGTCTCTGGGATCTTTACCTCCTCATTGGCTTAGCCACAGCAGCGGGAACCCTCTCCCCCCCCACCGCTGTCAATCACAGCCAGTGAGGAAGGAGCTAGGGGCGGGGCCAAGCCACGCTCTGTGTGCCCAGGGCTCAGAAGCGAGCACCCACGAAAGCTTGCCATGAGGGGCACTCGCTGAAGAGGTGGAGCAGAGGACCCCAGGAAAAGGAGGATCAGGGCTGCTCTGTGTAAAACCAATGCACAGAGCAGGTAAGTATGATAAGTTTGTTAGTTTAATGTAAAAAATCAAGCATTTACAATCATTTCAAAGGTAGATCAATCACCAGGGTTTGATTGCTTACCGCATGAAAAGCTGGATATGACCAGGATCAGTGAATTGATGAACCCTACAATCAGAGGCGGCTCTAAGCTTTGTGAGGCCTCTTAGACCCATTCACGCCCAAAATGGGAAAAATAATTCAATCCGACATTCCCTCCAACTCCCTTACATGTCAGGCAAACTAGGCGGCTGCAAGGCCCCTGGGGGTGCGAGGCCTAAGGCGACCGCCTAATATGCCTAATTAGAGAGCCGCCTCTGCCTATAATAAGACATAGAAGGTCAATCCAATGCAATTTTACTTCTCAAATTAATGCAATGCAGTGAAATTTGTATTTTTACCACTTCTGGGTTTTTTTAATAAACTTTTATCCTTACGCTGTATTTTTTAAATAGGTCATGTATTATAAACCTAGTAGTGGGCAAAGTTAGTTTAGCTAGTAGGTGCATTAACCACTTCCGGACCGCCTACCGTCGTTATACGTCGTTATTTTGACATTAAATACCGGGGTTATGGCAGCAGATGTCTGCCATAACCCCGGTATTTTTTAAACAGCAGGCGGTACGCTTTAAGATAAAAGTGGTCTCCGCAGCGGATTCGCTGCAAGATCACTTTTATCGGAAGCGGGAGAAGTCATGCTTTTTTTCTATTACAAGGGATTTTTACATTCCTTGTAAAAGGTATAAAAGAGATCTAATTTTTTTTTTAAAGGGACAGTGTAAAAATAAGAAGTAAAATAAAAAGAAGAAAAAAAAAAGTAAAGCGCCCCGTCCCGCCGAGCTCGCGCGCAGAAGCGAACGCATACGTAAGTCGTGCCCTCATATGTAAACGGTGTTCACATCACACATGTGAGGTATCGCTGTGATCGTTAGAGCGAGAGCAATAATTCCAGCCCTAGACCTCTTCTGTAACTCAAAACATGCAACCTGTAGAATTTTGTAAACGTCGCCTATGGAGATTTTTAAGGGTAAAAGTTTGTCGCCATTACACGAGCGGGCGCAATTTTGAAGCGTGACATTTTGGGTATCAATTTACTCGGCGTAACATTATCTTGCACAAAATAAAAAAAAAATTGGGCTAACTTTACTGTTGTCTTATTTTTTTATTCAAAAAAGTGTATGTTGTCGAAAAAAAGTGTGCTTGTAAGACCGCTGCGCAAATGCGGTGTGACAGAAAGTATTGCAACGACCGCCATTTTATTCTCTAGGGTGTTAGAAAAAAAAATGTATAATGTTTGGGGGTTCTAAGTAAGTTTCTAGCAAAAAAAAACTGTAACTTGTAGACAACAAATCTCAAAAAGAGGCTCAGTCCTTAAGTGGTTAAATAAAAAAATAAATAAAAATCATCTATGCACAAATGTATTTAACAGTATTACAAAATGTTGCCTTTGTTACAATATTTGAATAAATAATACTTTTCCAATGCTTTTGAAATGTATTTGCTTTCTGTTCTAAACATACGGTATCACTACAGATTGCTAGGAATAAAAAGGAAAAAAAAAAAAGAAAAACAAAAATACACATCTGAGCACTACAAACAAAGCACAATTCAAGGTATTGCTTTGCAGATGTAAAATTAATCTCAATCACAGCAGTGCACTGACAAGTATAATCAGGAGGCAAATCAAGCCCACATTAAATTTTACTTGTTTTGCATTTGTTCTCAAATGAAAGACTTGACAAGCAACCTCTGCTCTGAATATACACACAGTAGATTAAATCAATAAATAAACTCAAAAACATGCCTTTTAGTTTGAAAAGTAAAAAAAAAAAAAAAAAAGGCACATTTTCAGCTGCTTACAAAAGTAATGAGACCCGGGCTGTTCAATTTGTTTACTTATTTGCCGGGTATGTGAAAAATGGTGCAGTTTGATCCAGCTAAAATTTGTTATTATAGGGATTTACAGTGTTTTTAGGCTCAATTATATTTGATATTTTATTTCAGATTTTTTTTCTAATTCCCTGAATGAAAGGAACAAAATAAAAAAGCATAAAGTAAATAAACACTTGCAGGTGATAATTATAATTTTTTTAAAAACGCTGATTAATGTACATAGGTAAGGAAAAGTTGATTTGGGGTTTTGTTCTGAATTTAAAGTGACATTAAGGATTCATTAAAAAATAAATGAAAATTATACTTACCTGCCCTGTATAGTGGTTTTTGCACTGATGCTCCTCTTTCCGGGTCCCCCACTGGCGCTCCTGGATCCTCTTCTTCAGCCAGTGCCCCCATGATTAACCACTTAAGGACCGGATGGATTTTCCCCCTAATAACCAGACCATTTTTTTGCGATTCAGCACTATGTCGCTTTAACTGACAATTGCGCGGCCGTGCAACGTTGTACCCAAAGAAAATTGAGGTCCTTTTTTTCCCACAAATCGAGCTTTCTTTTGGTGGTATTTGCTCATCTCTGCGGTATTTATTTTTTGCGCTATAAACAAAAAAAGAACATGAATTTTGAAAAAAAACCCTATATATTTACTTTTTGCTATAATAAATATCCACCCAAAACATTTAAAAAAACGAATTCCTTCATCAGTTTAGGCCGATATGTATTTTTCTACATATTTTGGTAAAAAAAATTGCAAAAAGCATATATTGATTGGTTTTGGCAAAAGTTATAGCGTCTACAAAATAGGGGATAGATTTATGGCATTTTTATTATTTTTTGTTTTTTTTTACTAGTAATGGCGGTGATCAGCGATTTTTAGACATTGTGGCGGACAGATTGGACACTTTTGATACTTTTTTGGAACCACTGACATTTATACAGCGATCAGAGCTAAAAACTGATTACTGCATAAATGTCACTGGCAGGGAAGGGGTTAACACTAGGGGGCGATCAAAGGGTTAAATGTGTTCCCTGGGAGGTGTTTCTAACTTTGAGGGGGATGGGACTGACTGGGAGTACAGAGAAAGATCGCTGTTCCTGATCACTAGGAACAGCAAATCTCTCTCTACTCCCCTGTCAGAACGGGAACTAGTCTGTTTACATTGACAGATCCCCGTTCTGGCTCTCTGAGGAGCGATTGTGGGTGGCCGGTGGACATCACGGCCTGGTCACCTGGTGATCACCTGGTAATCTGGCCAGTAACACGCCTCCTGTACTAGAGCGCTCCCACTCTGGGTGAAGGAGAATGGTGTTATTTGGATAGTGAGCTGTATTGGATTTCCGCCAGACATATCGTTTGGTGTTGAGGCCAAATCATTCAATTTTAGTCTCATCTGACCAGAACACCTTTTTCCATGTGGCCTCAGAATCTTCAAGGTGCGTTTAAGGTAATCAGATGAGACCAAAATCTGAATGATTTGGCCTCAACACCAAACGATATGTCTGGCGGAAATCCAATACAGCTCACTAGCCAAATAACACCATTCCTACAGTAAAGCATGAAGGTGGTAATATCCTGTAATGGGGGGTAGTAATATCCTGTAATGGGGGGTGGAAATATCCTGTTATGGGGGGTGGTAATATCCTGTTATGGGGAGTGGTAATATCCTGTTATGGGGGGTGGTAATATCCTGTTATGGGGGGTGGTAATATCCTGTTATAGGGACTGGTAATATCCTGTTATGGGGGTGGTAATATCCTGTTATGGGGGGTGGTAATATCCTGTTATGGGGGGCGGTAATATCCTGTTATGGTGGTGGTAATATCCTGTTATGGGGTGTGGTAATATCCTGATATGGAGGTGGTAATATCCTGTTATGGGGGTGGTAATATCCTGTTATGGAGGCGGTAATATCCTGTTATGCGGGGGTGGTAATATCCTGGTATGGGGGGTGGTAATATCCTGTTTATGGGGGGGGTGGTAATATCCTGTTTATGGGGGGGGTGGTAATATCCTGTTATGGGGGTGGTTCTCTGCAGCAGGAACTGGAGCACTTGTCAGGATAGAAGGAAAAAAGGATGGGGCAAAATAATGTCAAATTCTTGAGGAAAATCTGCTGCCCTCTGCCAAAAAGTTGTCAGTGAGAAGAAGGTTTACCTTCCAACATGACAATGACACAAAGCACACAGCAACAATGAGGCACACAGTGATTGGAGGAGAAAAAGGTGAATGTTCTTGCATGGCCTAGTCAGAGCCCAGACTTAAACCCCATTGAAAATCTGTGGAATGACCTGAAGACTGCAGTCCACAAACGGTCACTATCAAATGTAACTGAACTTGAGCAGTTCTGCAAAGAAGAGTGGGCAAATATTACAAAGTCTAGATCTGCAAAGTTAGTAGAGACAAATCCCAACAGACTAAAGGCTGGAATTAAAGCAAACAGCGGTTCAACAAAATACTGACATAAGGGGGGCGATCCTTTTTCCAACTCAATTGAATTTTTGAATTTGGTGTTATAATCTTTCACTTGGATGTTATAAGTTGTATTGAGTAAATACAGCTGGATAAAACAAAAACTGTGTCTGTCTTCATTTCAGGCTGCAAAGCAACAAAATGTGATTATTTTAAGGGGGGGGTGGTTGTTTTCTATACCCACTGTATATATTCAGTTTAACGTGATATTCTGAGAATATAAACAATATCGTGTAATTTCAGGTCACCATTAAGAATCTTTATTGTATTCATTGCATGAAATTGCTGTTACGTCGCTTCATGCAGAAGATCATTAGTAAAACCCTAAGAAGCTTCATGTTATCGACAATCTATCAGAATGATAATGAAATGAGATCACATCCAGATAATGTAAAACAAAGGACAGAGACTAATAAGAAACAATGTGTTATTGAACAGATATTCACCAATCCTTCTAAAAATTAATCATAGGATAATAATGGTATGGATTTAAATCCTCCTGAAATTAAAAGCCTGTTAACATTTTTTTTTTCCTAATGTGGAATAAATCTTCGTCTTGCTGAATAGGTTTTATATGTTTATTTGTATAATTTTTATTTTCATCATTGTTATTGGCACAAGCTGTGAAAACTGAGTGATGCTGCAGGTTCATGGGCAGTGATGTCATCAGGGAATGAGTGATGACATCACAATGTGTTGGAAATGGTGGAAAGATAGTAAGAAATAGCACTAGATAGATTTATTAAATATAGAGAAATATAGAGATAAGTAACTTGATATGAGATAGATAGATAGATAGATAGATAGATAGATAGATAGATAGATAGATAGATAGATAGATAGATAGATAGATAGATAAAGTAGATAGATGGAAAGATAAGATAATTAGTTGTCAGATATAATAAAGATAAAAAGATGTCTCTTAGATAAATAGATATATTACATTTAGAGATAAATAAGTAGATATAAGATATTGTAGATAGATAATAGTTATGGGATAGATAGATAAATACGTAGATAAAGATAAATAAAAAGGATGCATATTATTTTATACTTTGTGCATTTACACCTACAGAATATATTTGGGGAATGATTCATTTTGCTCACTGACTTCCCTTGCACTGGAATGATGTAATATTGACCCTGATCCAAGTCCTACCAATAAAATAATAGTGGTTATATCTGGGACTTGAATTAGAATCATTCAGACAATATAATTAAACTAATTATTACTGCAGTCTGACCTCAGGAAGTGTAATGTTAGGACTATGCGATTAATATATGTAATCAGGCATACAGAGTGCTGGTGTCATTTCAGAGCGTTCCTCAGAACTGCGTAGGCAGGTAAATGAACTTTTCGAAAAAGTTAGGTTGGGGCGTTTAGTGAAATGAGTTCTGGACGGGAAGGTGTAAAAACCTTCCAATAACTTTTTAGTTTACTGTTAGTTATCTTGAGGGTGTAACTCATACGCTGACTCACTGTGACCAGAACTCCACCCAGAGGAGAGGTCCCTCCGATGCTTTTTACCCTCTAGTGGGCGTAATAGTTGAGGATTAGGGGCGAAACGCGTTAGTCCTCTCCTGCTGGTAGAGAGCAGAGCTGAAGCCATCCTACAACCTGGTTTAGTTTTGGTCACAGTGAGTTGGCGTACTTTGTGTGATCAGTTTCCATTTTTCTGTAGCACATTGTAGTCTGATAACCTGTTTTATATGATCTGCACCAGTCCATTACATGTCATGTTGGCTGATATCAGTGATAGGAACATTAGAGCGGTACTTTTTTTTTGTTTGTCTACAGAAATCTTTGCAGCTATTGTGACACTGTATCACGTACCCAGTGACGACTGGAATGTTATGGAGGCCTCTCTTGCACCTCCTGCCCGACACTCCTGAAGGTGGAGACAGAGAGTGTGAGGGCACGGAGTTGCATGAGTGCCAGAATAGCTGGTTGGTGAAGTCTGCACTTAGGTGGAAGGAGCTGGGAGTTGTAGTCCTAGGAACAGGATACTGAAGCAGCTTGGCCCCATAGCAGGAGATGGTAGCAGAGCCGATATGCAGACAGTGATCGTCGGCCGCCAGGTATCAAGGCACTGAGTCAGCAGACAAAGCAAGTCCAGGAAGCAGGCCAAGACAGGTAAAAGCCGGGCAGCACAGTACAGAATCAGCAGGCAAAGATAAGTCCAGTAAACAGGCCGAGGTCAAAGAGATCAGGTGAGCAAGGTTAATGCAGGAACAAAGGCAGAGTCCAGGAGAAAGCCGGGTCAGGTAAGCAGGTTCAATGGATCAGGTCAGAGGAATGCAGGTACAAGCTGAAGACCTTTCAGCAACTGCTCATGGTGACAGGCCAGTTTAAATAGGCAGCTGGGCGCCAAGTATGCACTCTAATTCGTATGTGCGCATGCGTGTGTGCGAGTGCGAGCATGTTGAACAGAAATAGTACATCTTTGCCTGGAAGTATTAGTATGTGAACAATGTGCACGCACACGAATATTAGCATACGCTCGCACTGGTTTTCTTTTGTTGGGAATCTGGTTTACCTTACATTGCCCCCCTAACGGACAGCCTCCGGATTCCCATCTGGGTCATCTTCTTGGGGTGAGTTTAGAAAAACTTTCTTACCAGTCTTGGGGTATGAACATTGCCTTCCAGGTTCCCAAGAGTTTTCATCCAGACCATAAACCTTCCACTTAATTAGTTACTGAGTGAGACCTCTCCTCTTTCTGCAGTCAACAATGGCCTCAATTTCATATTCTTCCTCATCATCAATTATGGTTGGTGTTGGAGGACCCGGGCTACAGCCAGGAAACGGATCTGTAACAGCAGGTTTTAATAGAGACACATGACAAACTGGATGGATTTTTATACATTTCTGGTAGCCAAAATTCATAAGCTATTGGATTAATTCTTCTTTTTACAGGAAATGGGCCAATGTACTTGGGACCAAGTTTCTTGGAAGGACAAGCCAGTTTCAAATTGATGGTTGATAGCCAAACCTTTTCCCCAGGTTTGAGATCAAGGACACCCCTTCTTTTCTTATCAAAGAATCTCTTACTGTCCTGTTGGGCCTTAGCGATAGCTTCCTGTAGAATTTTGGTTTTGGCTTGCAGAAGCTCCAGTCTCTCCTGAATTGCCGGTACAGGTGCATCTGAGATTATATCAGGTAAGAAAGATGGATTAAACCCAAAATTTGCAAAAAATGGGGTTTGACATGTAGCAGAATGAACAGTGTTATTATTATTTTTCCATGAAGAGACCTGAGTCTGTGGGGGTTCATGGTAGTCTCAGGACTGGCTCAGCCCTTCCTTCTCTGAGTTGGCCGCTCAGCTGTCGGCTAATTGCCAGCTCTCATCTCTCTCCACAGTTAACCAGCTGTTTTGGATCTGCTCGCCAGTCCTGCCTACTTAAAGATCTCCAGCTCACTTCATTCCTGCCTTCGCCTTTGTCACATCACAAGAAACCATCTCCTGCGTTCCTGTTTAAAGACTGGCTTTGCTGACATCCCTTCTGGCTCCTTATCCTGCTTGCTGTTCCTCTACTTGCATCCCTGACTTCTGGCCTGGCTGATTACCCGATCTGGTTACTGAACTCTGGCTTGGCTGACTACCCGATCCGGTTACTGGACTCTGGCTTTGCTTTGACTACGCTTACTCTATTTACCTTTTTATTTTTATTAATAAACAAGTGTGATTTTACTGTACTTCTGTCTTGGTCTGGTTCATGGTTTCTGATAGTTAGACAGTGCTGCAGGCAATAGGTGGTTAGAAATGTCACTGTCCCTAGTTCCCAGTTTATTTGAGGATTGTGTGCCTGTAACCATGGAATACCCAGAATGATAGGGAATAAAGTCGATGAAATAATGTCCAAGTTCAGGTACTCCTTATGACCCAAAGGTGTTACAGCTAATAACGGGCAAGTTTAATGAGTGATTGGGCCTGATCTCGGGTTTGAACCATCAACCAGATGGATTTTCAGATGTCATGCCTTAGTTTGTAATGGTATTTGATGCTGCTTAGCAAAGGTACAGTCCATAAAACAGCCACATGCTCCGGAATTGATTATTGCCTGGGTCTGAATACACCTCCCAGGTAGCTGTAGAGAGAGAGGTAATGTGAGATGAGTTGAGTTGCTCTTTACAAAGTTGCTGGAAATGACAGGAACAGACTTACGAGGTCTTGCAGGGCAGTTTTGCAAATAGTGACCAGCGACACCACAGTAAAAACAAAGGTTGTTCTTTTATTTAGGAGAGAGAGGTGAGCGGATTAGTCCCAATTGCATGGCTTTCTCTCTTTTGTGGAAGAGAGAAGCCTCTGAACTGGAGCTAGTGGCTCAGGAGCAGCTGGAACTCTTGGAAAAGTCTGGGTGGGTCATGAGTTGCCTGATCTTTCAGCTTTCTTTTCTCAGATTCTACGATCCAGTTGTATAGCGAGCTGGATTAGATCTGAGAGTGAAGTTGGTGGATCTAATCTGGCAAGCTCATCCTTAAGAGTCTCTGAAAGTCCCAAACGGAACTGGTAACATAAAGCTGCGTCATTCCAGGCTGTGTCGGAACTCCATTTGTGGAATTCGACCACATAGTCTTCCACAGGCCGACGTCCTTGTTGGAGGGCATGGAAAGGCAGTCTCTGCTGTGGATGTTGATTGGGGGCGATCATAGATTTCAGCCATCGCCTCAAAGAAGGAAGAAACCGACTTTAGGGTGGGACTGGTCTGTTCGAGGAGATGGTGAGCCCAAGACTGTGGCTCTTCCAGCAGCAATAAGATAACAAAGCCCACCCTGGTGGATTCAGCAGAGAAAGTCCTTAGTTGTAAACAAAAAAAGAGCTGGCAGGCATTATGGAATGCCCGTAACTTATGGCGGTCCCCTGAGAAGTGTTTTGGAGCAGGTACTCAAGGCTCTGGAGGAGGGACCACTACGGTGAGTGCTGGAACTGAAGCTGGAGTGGAAGCTGATTTACCAGTGGCTGAAGCAGGAGCAGCTGAAGATGTGGTGGTCAGGTTCGGATGAGACCTTCCAGATGGAGACAACCCTCCTGGCGCCCGTGCTTCCGTGCTTCCTTAATGGACAGGCCGCCCCTGCAACCAACACAAGTGGTAGTGTTGACAGAAGACGTGAACACAGAGTGGCATGAGGGCCTATGCTGCAAGCAGTGCCAAATGTTGGATGTGGAACACAGATAAGGACCAGGACAGGAGTGAAGCCAGGACACAAGCCAAAGGTTGTCAACTGCCGGGCAACAAAGTACATAATCAGAATGCAGAGACAGTGTCAGGATACAGGCCAAAGTCATGAATAGTGAGGTATAAGAATATACGGCAGAGACAGAGTCAAGATAAGCTGGGGTCAGTTCACAGCTGGGCAGCAAGGTACTAAATCAGGAAGCATTATATTGAGTCCAAAACACAAGCTGAGGTCACAATGGGTATGTAGGAATCCAAAGGCAGGTCAAAGGCAAGCCAGGTTGTACCCAGGAAAGCAAATCTGTCCATTCCACATTCCAGCCTTCCAGCCATTGGAGGCTGATGCCAGTGCCAAGCATGCATGCTAATATGTCTGTGAGTTTATGCTCAGAAAAAAGGGCATGCAATGATCTTCTCGTATTAGCAAACACTGGACCTTTCCTGACACTGTGGTCAGCATGGTGCATACAGTTGACTTAAGCCTAGTATACATGGAGCCGAATGTTGGGGCGACATTCAGCCCATGTGTATGCTTCTGTTGGGCATGCATGCTGGAAAACCAGCTCCTGATCAGCTCTCTCAGCTAATGGCTGAGAGCGCTGATTGGAGAGTTGTAGTGGGGGGCCGTCCCCCTGTCAGGACACAATAGCTCAGCAGCGAGATCGAGCCGGACAGCCCACTGTGTTGAATGAAATAAAACTAGTGGTGTATACCAGGCTTTAGGCTGAGGCAAACCTATCCTTCAAGCAGTGCAAGAAATATCAGTTCTGAATGATATAGCACTGACAGTGGATATTCCATGGCTTCGCTTTTGTCTAGGCCCACTAATGCCGCGTACAAACGAGCGTACTTTTTGACCGGACTGGTCCGACGGTCTACTCAACAGACTTTCGGATGACTTCCGACGGACTTTCCTAACGAACGGACTTGCCTACACACGATCACACCAAAGTCCGACGGATTCGTACGTGATGACGTACGACCGGACTAAAATAAGGAAGTTTATAGCCAGTAGCCAATAGCTGCCCTAGCGTTGGTTTTAGTCCGTCGGACCAGCATACAGATGAGCGGATTTTTCGACCGGACTCGAGTCCGTCGGAAAGATTTGAAACATGTTTTATTTCTAGGTCCTTCGGACTTTTGGGAAAATAAAGTCTGCATGAGCTCACACGCTATCGAATTGTCCAATGCAGTCCGGTCTGCCGAACCAAGTCTGCCGGAAAGTCCGCTCGTGTGTACGCAGCATTAGTCTTCCATTTCGCAACACTGTGCAGCTGCAAGGTCTGCCATGTTAGGTGCAACTATCACCAGACAGTTCTTAATTTTCCTGGACCCCATTAATAATGATGACACCATTAACCACTTTACGGCAGCCCACTGCACATATACTGTGGCATGGCGGCTGCTCTGCGCCAGATCATGTACCTAGTATGTGATGCGACACTTCTGGGTTTGGGGAGCGCACGCATTCGCTCAATGTCCGCTGGCACTTACCGATCATTAGGCAGAGAGCCAGAACGGAATAATTTGTTTATTTTTGGATAGATTCGTTATATTACCAATTTTGTGTCATTATGGAATTCGTTTAGTTTGGTTTCGGAATTAGTTTAGTTTTGATTCGTTTTTGTTAAATTTCATTTAGTTAAAATTTGTTTTATTTATTAATTTTCTAATGAATACCAACTTTTCAGAAAAATTAGAATTCGGATCGGTCGAAAAACAATAGACCGATTCTAATTCTGTGTGAAGAAATAGCTGGTTGTTAGGCAGTGGGCCAGGAAGCCAGCCGCCTGCGTCCTTAACAACCGTTGACTTATCAGTTGTCAGCGGATTTCCCAACTGACAGATGACTATAAAGATAAGGAATGCCAGCATTGCCCGGCAATAGAAAAATGTTTTAAAAAAATGGCGTAGGGTCTCCCCCCCAGTCCATACCAGGCCATTCAGGTCTGGTATGGCTTTTAAGGGGAACCCCACACCAAAATTTAAAAAAAAAATGGCGTGGGGTCCCCCCAAAATCCATACCAGACCCTTATCTGAGCATGCAGCCTGGCAGGTCAGAAAAGGGGGGGAAGGAGCGAGCGACCCCCCTTCTGAACCATACCAGGCCACACGCCCTCAACATGTGGGGGTGGATGCTTTGGGGAAGGGGGGCTCTGCGGCCTCCCACCCCAAAGCACCTTGTCCCCATGTTGATGGGGACAAGGGCCTCTTCTCAACAACCCTGGGATGTGATTATCGGGTCTGGGCGGAGGGCTTATCGGAATCCAGAATCCCTCAACAAGAGGGCCTGCAGATCCTGACCCCCCCCCCATGTTAATGGGTATGGGGTACATTGTATCCATACCCATTCACCAAAAAAAGTGTCAAAGAATAAGAAAAAATGTTTTTGACAAGTCTTTTATTAAAAAAAAAAAAAAAAAATTGTGTCCCTTGATGTCCATCACGACACCCGCCGACCCGAAAAATAGAAAAATGGCATAAAACGCTTCGCTTCCTAAGAGACTACTCGCTGTATGCCCTCTCTTGGGCTTTGACAGTTCTTATATAGGCAAGGGGCGGGGCCACCCGGTTACATCACCCTGTGGCACTGTCCCCTTCTGACGCCACGTGATGTCATGTGAATTCAGAAGGGGGCAGGGCCACCCTTGGCTATATAAGAGCTGTCAAAGCGAAGAGAGCAGTAGGCGGGTAGCCTCTTAGGAGGCAAAGCGTTTTTTAGGATTTTTCTATTTTTCGGGATGGTGGACGCTTTTTTAAATCATTTTTCTATTGCTGGCAATGGTATTTTATTGCTGGCAATTGAAATGTCATTTCATGCATTTTTTTTCTTTAGAAATTAACTTTTTGCTGCAGCATGTGTTATACATGCTACAGATGCGCCAATTTACAGACAGACTAAGGGACCCCCGGGCACTATATTTAAAGGTATTTTATATTTTTATTGTTTCACTTAAAGTGGGAACCCCACTTTAAGTGAAACAAAAAAAATGAAAAATTCCTTTAAATATAGTGCATGGAGGGTCCCCTTAGTCGGTCTGCAAAGTGGCGCATCTGTAGCATGTATAACACATGCTGCAGCAAAAATTTAATTTCTAAAGAAAAAAAAACGAGTCAAATCACATTTAAACTGACTCGCAGTTACAATTGCTGGCACCGGGCTATTTAAAAAAAAAAAGAAAGAAAAAAACGTGTAGCCCCCCCTAGTCTATACCAGGCTCTTCGGGGGGAACCTCGTGCCAAAATTTAAAGAAAAAAACAGCGTGGGGTCCCCCCAAAATCTATACCAGACCCTTATCCAGGCATGCAGCCCAGCAGGTCAGGAAAGGAGGGGGGCGGCGCGCGCACGTGCATGAATTATACTAGGACACATGCCCTCAGCATGGGGGGGTAGGCCTGTGGTTGTCAGGGTCTGTGGGTGTGGAGCTTATCAGAATCTAGAAGCCCCCAGATATAGCCCACCCCCCCATGTGAAAGATTATCGGGTACATCGTACCCCTACCCATTCACCAAAAAAGTGTAAAAAAGTTATAACCACAAGAAACAGTTTTTGACAAGTCCTTTATTAAAAAGTAAAAAAAATTGTGTCCCTCGATGTAAATTCATCGTCAGTCACGATGCCCGCCGGACCCAAAGAATAGAAAAAAATTAAAATGCTCTGACTCCTGAGTGGCCTTCCGTGGACTGTCCACTTTGCGCTTTGTTCTTCTATAGGCAAGGGTCGGGGCCACCCGGCTACATCGCCCGGTGGCACCGCCCCCCTTCTGACGTCACGTGACGTCAGAAATCCTCCAGAAGAAAATCCTCCAGATTTCCCTCTACACATAATACTGTTATTAAACCACTGGGGACATACAGTCACGTATGGTACTGGGTATCACCACCGAGTATATCATTTATGCCAAACTCTGCCTTTGATGTTTTTATGGAAAGATACGAGCCTCATGAAGGTTCATTTTTTAACCCTTGAACAATAAAACCTATATTTTATTATGAAAACATTGTTTGATTATATTGGTTGCCATGGAAAAGTCCCCAAAAAAAGAGGTATACCGAGATATGTTTTTTCCACAGAGTTAGTTACCACGCATTTCCGTGTCCACCACCACCACCAATAAAGTCCCGAGATATAGAAAAGACTAATAAGGGGTGGGGGTTAACTTTGTACCATCTACCGTAAAAATGAAATATCAATTTTGAGCTTGCTGACCTTTTAACTTCTATTCGCAAAAATACAGCAAAGCCATTATCCTTACTTTGCAGTATTTTACATACTAGACACTGGAAATCCAATCACTTTCACTTATTACTGTCAGGATTCTTAGACCTCGTCGCTCTTTCTGTGGAATCAGAATATTCTGTCCAAAAAGCTGAAGATTAACAAAGAAAAGAAAAAAAAAAGATTTAAAAAAAAAAATAACTAAAGGAATTTTTCAATTAAAAAATATTCAGATGGTTTTGCTTTAAAATGTGCATTACTGTATAACGTAAAATCCCCCCCGAAAAATGTTACCTGCCAAAAAGGGCTTCCACAGTCCTTTCACGTTTCTTAATAAAAGAAGTGGACTCGCCTATAATTTTAATAATGCATTCACCCTATATCTCCAATTATACTAATGCTGACACGGGTATTCATGCAACGCATATGTCAATGTCTCGTATTCGGTGATGGGGGAGCCGCTTGCAAATGAGCTGATCTTACATTTAGGTCACATTAGATTTCGATTTTATAGATATGATATGAGTTCTGTAACTTACAGCAAACACAAATGTGCCTTCATTAGTTAAAACCTGCACAAAATGGATTTATTGGCTTCTTTTTTTTTCTTTTTTTGATTCTTTCTTTTTAATTTTTGCTTGCACATATTATCATATTATTCTAATCAAGCCATGAGCTTGGTACTGGTTTGTTAGCCCCCTTCTGATAGCAATGAAGTAGCAAAAAAAAAAAAAAATGGAAAAGAGAAAAAGAATTATATAAAATAAAATAAAAATATTCAAAAAAATATTATGTACCCCCGTCACCCTTGTAGACACCCCAAATAAAAAGCGCAGCACAGGGCAAGCACGTCCATGCAAACGTGTCGTGATCATCAGGATGAGAGCAATAATTCTAAGGCCATAATTCATGCTTAAAGACTTTTAAAGGGTTGCCTAGAGAGAGAATTTGGGGTACTAGTTTATTTTTTTTGTGATTTCCCAGACATTCACAATTTTCAGCCTTCAAATGTTTGGTATCTATTTACTCAATGCAACCTAATCTTTAATATTTTAATTTTAAAAAATGAGTATAATATTGTTTTTGTATGCAATAAAATTAATTTTAGTGTATTTTTTCTGTAAATTTGCGTTTGATAAATAGCTGTGCAAATATAATGCAACATAAAATTTTTTAACTACCACCATTTTATTCACCAGGGTCTCTGCAATCCCCCCCCCTCCGAAAGGGGGGGGGGGATTACTGGAATATCAAGCAAAAAAAATGCTGATTTTAACATGTGTGCAAAAAAGATTACAAAAAAAATTGCCCTGGTAGACAAGTATGAAGTATAGTAAAGTAAAGCATGACATCCTTTTCATGCTGCTGAAACAGAAATGGAGAACAAGAAAGGACCAGTTGGACTTTAAAGGCAGATTGGACAATATAAAAAAAATCATATTTTATTTATAGATTTTTTTTTTTATATATTGTGGTCCAATCTGCCTTTAAAGTCTGACCTACTGGTCCTTTTTTTTGTTCTCCATTTTTGTTTCAAATTATACTTATGGATGTGGCAAGGGAGTGATCTTTAATAGTATCTTTTCATGCCTTTCTCTCTGTGAGAGCTTAAAGTGTACCTGTACTTAAAGGTACCGTATAATATAATGGCTTTAAGTTATTATTGTTTCTATCATTATTATTATTGCATACGTATTTAGGTTTATGTGTTTTACACTAATGTTTTAAATCTTTATATTTTTCTATCTTTATGGAATCTTAGTTTTACGAGTTATTACTTAAAGTGTATGTCCTGACATGACCCAAATTTACCCCAACATCCCCCTCCCCCAGAGCATATTCCATAATTATTGTTTCTTTTATCTGTCAGTAATGTTATTACTGCCGGTGCATGTGAGTGTGTGGGCAGGCCCTTGTGTGTTAACACAGCAGCATTGTTTTGCAGGAGAAAAGGGAAATCAATGTATGCATATGGAGTTAGATAGAGAGGGGTGGGGATAGGTGGAGTTCTGCTTAGGAAGAGATACTGTATTCTTCGCCCAAATAGGAGAACACTGGATTTCTGGTAGATTAATAGTCTTTTGTAGCATTTTTGCAGTAATACTTGTAGCATTTGTTTGTGTTAATGTGAATGTAATGCAAAGATGTACTATTTTTTTATTTTATTTTTTTATCTTATATATACTTTTAATATATGAAAAAGGAGCACTATGAGCTTTTAAAAGGACAGAATAACAGTAGTTATAACATTGCAGATGTTGGGGTTGATTTACTAAATCCTATTTACTTTGCAAGGGAATTTCCCTTAGTGGATGAGGTGAAGCTTTTCTGATCTCCATTCATGTGCAAGCAAAAATACAGTTTTTCTTTTTTTTTTCTTGAACATGATTGGGTATTCTTTGCAAAATGTGAATTTCATCACCTTTACAGCTAAGTAAAAATTCCCATGCAGCCACTTTGCCTATTAAATCAAACTTATTTGGGATGTATGATGTATATGACGTTCTTCATATAAAGGTTTGTGAATGAGGTGGAGCTGTGTTTACTTTGAATACCTTATTATGTGAAAAGGAAATTAAAAAAAAATAGATTTTTGCTATATAATATAATTATTATATATTACATATGAACTCTAGTTATATTATTACTATTATTATTATTATTATTATTATGAAAGTATAACTAAAGGCAAAGTTTAGTTTTGGATAGAGTGGAGATAGATCAGAACACCTGACATTTATTATTGCTGTCTGTGCCTCCTTTAAGAAGATTCAGCCTAGAGCTGCACGATTAATCGTTAAAGAATCAAATTGCGATCTTTTCCCCTCGCAATCTTAACATTGCATTTTCCTGATTCTATGCAGAGTACTCTGCTGACAGTTGTCTAAAAAAAAAAAAAAAAAAAAAAAAAAACATGCAGCCTGCCAAGTTTATGACAACATCGCTTAGACTACACTTCATCCTTTTAAATCAAAGGAATGAACTCCGGCCTGTAAATGAGGGAAGTTTAACCACTTAGCGACTAAAGCTTTTTCTGACATTTGTTGCTTACAAGTGAAAATCTGTATTTTTTGCTAGAAAATTATTTAGAACCCCAAACATTCCATATTTTTTCTTTTTTAGCAGAGACCCTAGAGAATAAAATTGCTGTTGTAGCAATATTTTATGTCACGCCTTATTTGCACAGCGGTCTTTCAAACGCATTTTTTTGGAAAAAACAAACTTTAATGAATATATAAAACAGTAAAGTTAGCCCAATTTTTTTGTATAATGTGAACAATGATGTTACGCCACGAGAATTGTGATCTTTATTCTAACCAAAAAAAAAAAAATTGTGATTCTCATTGTGCCCAGAATCATGCAGCTCTAATTTACCCTCTCTCTATTTGTCCTGTTTACCATTATAATTGAAAGCGAAAGTAAAAGGACTTAAATTTTGGGTTGTCCCCAGAATAGTAATAGTGGGGAAATCGTCCAATGGGGACACTAGTTCTGGTGATCTGGGGGTCCTCAAGGATTTCCCTTAATTTGCAGGGATTTCCTCTGACTTCCTGTTTGGCTATGGAACAGGAAGTGAAAGAAAAACAGGAAGTGACACAGATGGCAAAAAAAATATCTGATAGGGGTAAAAACCCTTGCTTGCTCTATCCGAAAAGAAAAAAAAAAAACGAAAATTGTATCAAATACTTATCGTAATTTTCCTTTCCTGATGCCAAACCATGGCAGCATACTAGTGATAGGCTCCGCCTCTCCTCCACTCCCTCGGGACCAGTGAATAGCATAAAATAAAGGCCTAGTTAGGCCCCACCCCATTCTTTGTAATTAGCTACATACTGAAATGTGCAAGGGTGGGTTTATATGGTGTCATGGTTTGACCTCAGGAAAGGAAAATTACGGTAAGTATTTAATACAATTTTCCGTTTTCCTGACGCCACCATGGCAGCATACTAGTGAAAAAATAACTAGCTGGCAAGGTGGGTTCTACTTGTTGAATCAATTTTTAATTAGAATGGGACAGAAGATGGAACAGCCCTTCCTCCGCAGTCCACTAATGGCAAGACGGGGTCTACTCCATACCGATTGAAAAGGTATCCTGGGGTGACCATGATACTTCCCTGCAGATGGATTTCATGGAAGGCTTTGAATGGGCAAGCCATGAGACCGAAACCGCTCCGGGAGAGTATGTATCCACTGCTGAAGGAGGTTCACGACCCCTCGCCCTACTAAGCACGACCAAACCTACTAAGTCCAGGAGGTAACCTCTTTTCCCTGATGAATTTCAGCTGGAAAGATGAAAGGCTTATTACATGATCTGAAAAGGGAAATTATGGATAGGGACATCAGGTTCTGTACACATCCAATTTGTGTGCCCAGATGATTGTTAGATGGAGGGCTGTCGCTACCCTTGATACAAGATGATCTACCGGACACAAGTCTACTCCTTCTGGAAAAAAAATAATATCTTTCTCTGAAGCTCTCGGAGCTTGAATCTTAGACATCCTTCAGCTTGAAGATCTTGCGATAGATACTGCCTAGTAGATAATGTCACAAACTAAACACTGTTCTGTTGGAGCAAATGGTCTAACTGATTTGAAATCCAGCAACACCGATAGATTCCACTGGGAAAGATTCTCCTTTGTGGTGGTTGAAACCTCCTGTCTTCAAAATTTGTGCAAACAAAAGGATTTCCAGTACATTCAAGTCTTGTTATTGCCAACCCAGTCGACACGTGCAATCTCAAGGAATATAGGCTAGGGCTCATGTCTAATCTGGTCTACAAGAAGTTCAGAACAGCTGTCACCGGAGTTGCAGTAGTGTCAATATCTCGCCCTGCTGAGAAATAAGGCAAACTTGTTCCAGATTTTGGCATAGATGTTGTTAGTAAAGTGTCTTCTCACACTCCACAAGGTAGAGATCATCCTAGGGCAGGATAGGATCTCAAGCTTCCCCTATAAGTCATCCTGTTTGGAGCCATGGCCTGCGTATGTGCAAAGGGGAATTGGCTTCTGTCTCATGAGAGGAATGGCCACAAAAACTCAAGGCCCTCATTGTCAAAATGGAGGTATGGATATGACTACCATGTTCACTCTCGACAGCCTCAAGAGGAATCTCATTACGAGAAATGTTGTTGGAAAATATATAAGCTATGTTGCAGATCCATGGAGAAAATCAAGGCATTTGTCCCCTCTGCCTTGGGGTGTGGAACTGATACAGATATCCTCCTAAGTTTGAAATTGCTGTGAGAAGCAATGTAGTCTGTCTGTGGTTGGCACCACCTGTGGACCAGCTCATAGAAGACCTACAGTGTAGGGCCCACTCATGCTCTGGAAAGTTTGCATGATGGTCAGTCTGTCTGTGTGTTCAAGTCCCCTAGGAGGTAAACTGCTTTTGGAATTTGCAGGTGATTTCCTGACCCCGACAGCGTGGGGTTCACCTCTCTTAATAGCATATTGTCACAAGTTCCTCCTTGGTGATAAATATAGGCAACTGCTGCCATGTTGTTCAACTCCAGAGAGACTGATCTTCCCTTGATTCTGTGTAGTAAGGCGAAAGGTGCTAAAGAAGCTACTTGGATTCCTAGGGTATTTAAGACTATCCCGCTTGGCTGGGAATCTCCCATTGGACTGAACCGACGGTTTCTCGCAGTGTGCCTTCCAGGCTATCTTTGCCGAGATGAATAGTAATTGTGATCTAGTCTAATGGTTCTAACAGGGCGACTTCATCAGATTCTCCCTCTTCAGCCACCACCGTATACTCCTGCTCATACTGAGTGACCTCTATTGTGCTAAGAATTCCAGCTTAAACTGTCAAAGTCAGAGCGCCCAAGGGATTATTGGTATGACGACATTGTGCTCCAAAGATTGAGGCACTGAGAAATGGTCAAACAAGTGGAGATTACTGTTTTCAGCATTCCTTCGTTTTCTCTGGTGGAAGCCGAACAGAGGAGTTGGCAGAGTACCTACCGGCATACTAACTGTTAATAAACCAGCCATATCCCCACAGGGTGTTTATGAGAATCCCTTGGAGCATCAGCAACTGTTTCAGATCTCTGGATAGAAGAATAATGTTGTCCAGGTGGCGGCGCACCCGGAGAACTTGTTCTCTGAGTGGACCTACCACTGCACTGAGAACCCTTATGAACAGTCTCGGAGACCTGCATAGGCCAAAAGGCAGACTGTTAAACTGGAAATGTGTCTAGCCAATCGCAAGCTTACCAATTATGAAAGAAAGAAATATTTTGGGATGTTTAGATAGTCATCGTGAAGATCCAAAAATAGCATTTTGCCATCTGGCTGCGAGGGTTTAATGGACTCCATTTTGAAGATCTCTAAGGGGATAAAAAAGTTTAACGTCTTCAGATCTACAACTGGACGCTAGCCACCATCCCTTGCAAACTACATTCAGGGTTGAATTGAAGCCTGTATATTCTTTTTGTGAATGGAATCAAGACGAAAACCCCCCTAGTTCTGATATGTATGTATTATAGTAGCCCATCTGCCTAGAAGAATAGAACCTGCTGAGAGGAGGAACATTCCCTATCCATTTGCTTCCCATCTTGCGGGAGCAGGACGGACTTTCTGTCACTCCTGGTATGGCTGTGTTAAGTTTCCTACCAACACAGAGATTTCCTGTTATAAGGTATCTTACATCAAACTTGCCTGAGAAAACAAATGCAGCCCACAGTTTCAAACATTGTATCTACTGTAGGCAGGGATTAAAGCGAGGATAAAACCTGTATAGACAAATAAAGGAGATTTTCTCTCCGGACTTTGCCGTTCTGAAGAAAGGGTGAATATGACTTTACCCATACAATTGGCCCGCTTGATTGTCTGGATACATAGTTCAATGGAGGGAAAACTGAAGAAAAGCAGTTCCGGGCCTTCCTCTGATGAAGAGGAGCTACTTCTGTCCGCAGGCTGTCCACTCGCCAGAGTAGCGGAACTGAGTGGGTTAACGCCACCTGCCGAGGTGCCAGGATGCTCTTCTAGTGACAGGCAACTAGGAGGGGTCTGCCTGGCCGAGATAATTGAAAAAGGAGTACAGCATATAATCTCACGCCACCCTCTTCAATAACAATGATATTTGAGTGTTGCCTGTCAACTGCGAACTCCTCCAGGCAGTCTTTACTCACCAGCCTATTGGGCATAGGTATTGCGCCACAGGCGCTGTAGGACTTTTGCTGGGATGGTAGCGTTGTTCTAGAAAGAAGCGAGAAGACGTCATCCTTCGAAATTTCCCCTTGAATGGGAGCGGCCTCTAGGGCTACATTCCGCCAAAGAAGTCCGCCTTCTGTGGCTCTTGAACTTAGAGAGCATGAGCATGCACATGCGGGGCTGAAAAAAAATAAAGCAATCCGCAAAGGGAGGCGATCTTTTCCTGAAACTTACCACATGATGGTCCCCCACCTTTGAATTTGAGGGTCTTTTTTATAAATGGTGACTGACTCATGGTTTGAGGACAAATAGGATGGCCAGTTGAAAAAAACAAGGATAGCTGAAAAGGAAAATAGCATCAGAGAGCAAAGGGTTTAGAGATGAAAGAGAAAAATATGCATTGGTAACACAAAAAAATGAAAAAGTGTTTCTTTTTTTTTGTTTTATTTTTAAACAAAAGTCTAAGGGAAATAAATAAATTATTGCCCATACATACACATATGAATATGTGCATACACACACAGGGTTTTTTTTTTTTTTTTTGTGCCATACCTGAAACAAACAGCAGGGGGCATTGAATGAAAGCTCACCTGTACCAGGAAGCAGAGGGAAGAGTGATCCAGAGCCAGGCAAAGGAGGCTCTGCCTGACCAAACCTTCAGGGCCGTTTGAGCCCCTCAAATAATCCCTGGAGATCTATAGATCTACCCTGTGACTCTAACCCTCATTATTAACCACTTAAGCCCCGGACCTGCGTCGCTTTAACTAACAATTGCGCAGGTTGTGTGACATGGCTCCCAAACAAAGGTGACGACCTTTTTTCCCCACAAATAGAGCTTTATTTTGGTGGTATTTGATCACCTCCACGGTTTTTATTTTTTGCGCTATAAAAAAAAAAAAGCGACAATTTTGAAAAAAAAAGCAAATTTTTTTCCTTTTTGCTATATTAAATATCCTCAAAAAATATACTAAAATTTTTTTTTAAGCCGATACGTACTCTGCTACATATTTTTGGTAAAAAAAAAATGAAATAAGCGTTTATTGATTGGTTTGCGCAAAAGTTATAATAATAATAATAGTTATATCATTATGAATATGATTATTAATATTATTATTATTTTACATATGTATTTTAATTAGTATTTATTTTTATTTTTTTAAGGGAGTACTACTTATATGATGATGATTATTATTATTATTATTATTAAAGTAGAACTATAGGCAAAACTTTTTCCTGACGCCACCATGGCAGCATACTAGTGATAGGCTCCGCCTCTTTTCACCTTCCTCAGGGACAGTGAATAGCATAAATTAAAGGCCTAGTTAAGCCCCACCCCATTCTTCTTTCTTTCTTCATACCTCCATGCACCTGCTGCGAGCTCCGTGAGTGTGATCGCGGGTCCCGTGGACTCGATGTCCGTGGGGATACCCGCGATCGTCTCACGGAGAGGAAGTACGGGGAAATGCTGATGTAAACCAGCATTTCCCCGTTCTGCCTAGTAACATTGTCACTGATCACAGCTCCCTGTAATCGGGAGCGGTGATCAGTGTCATGTCACACATAGCCCCTCCCCCCCACAGTTAGAATCACTCCCTAGGACACACTTAACCCCTTCATCGCCCCCTGGTGTTTAATCCCTTCTCTGCCAGTGTCATTTGCACGGTAATCAGTGCATATTTATAGCACTGATCGCTGTATAAATGACAATGGTCCCAAAATAGTGTCAAAAGTGTCCGATGTGTCCGCCATAATGTCGCAGTCACGATAAAAACTGCAGATCGCCACCATTACTAATAGAAAAAAATTAATAATAAAAATGCCATAAAACTATCCCCTATTTTGTACACACCTTAACTTTTGCGCAAACCAATCAATATACGCTTATTGCAACTTTTTTTTTACCAAAAATATGTAGAAGAATACATATCGGCCTAAACTGAGGAAAACATTTGTTTTTTTTATATATTTTTGGGGATATTTATTATAGCAAAAAGTAAAAAATATTGCGTTTTTTTCAAAATTGTTGCTCTTTTTTTGTTTATAGCGCAAAAAATTAAAATCGCAGAGGTGATCAAATACCACCAAAAGAAAGCTCTATTTGTGGGGAAAAAAAAGGACTTTGATTTTGTTTGGGTGCAACGTCGTACAACCATTGTCAGTTAAAGCGACGCAGTGCCGAATCGCAAAAAGTGCTCTGGTCAGGAAGGCGGTAAAATCTTCCGGGGCTGAAGCGGTTAATGAAAGCTGCAGATTTGAAATGATTAAATATGACTTTTGGAATGACATTAAGTTGTTGAAGCCTATTTGAGATTTTAGTGATCGGGTTTATGCAAACTTTAAAAAGTTTCCTTCTAATTTTGCAATTTTTTTTGAAATTTAAGAGTGCAGCAAACATGATATTGTTTCTGAACCCTCTACGATCATTCAGCATTACCGAGATTCTTATATAGTCTGTTGCAGCACATTGTAAAACACATACTTAAAAAAAAAAAAAAAAAAAAAAAAAAAAAGGAAAAGAAAAAATCTAATCATTAACATTTAATTGTTTACACTGTGTAAGTTTCTAACAAGGTTCAAGTATATAGGTTATTGAGTTCTTTAATTCTTTGTTACAGTCTGGAGAGGGGAAAAAAAATAGTGTCACACAGCCAGAGATTTAAACTGTTGCCCCATTTTTTAATAAGATTATCAGTCAAATGTAATATTGCCTTTGACAAGTAGCTAATTTGTAATGAACATTGACATGGAAATCCCACAGAGCCACCACTGAGATTTGAACTTCAGCATGACAACATTGTCTGACTATTTCCACATTGAAATGATGTTTGTCCTTTTCTCCAAGTAAAGAACGAGGCGTTTGTAAATTCTAAAGAACATTACATGATTAAGACTATCATTTTTATTCATGAACACTTAATATTTCTTTCCGTCTGCTCTTTTTTTTTTTTTTTTTTTTTTTTAAGTAGCCACGCGAGAAGGGTATTTTGTCACTGTAAACATCTAGTTTCTTCCTCTCTTGACAGTTTAATGTTGTTATCCTTTAATAAATTTACTGGAAATTCATATTTGCTTTCTTATAGATAGTTATTTATAAACTGTGTTAAAAACTGGAGTAGTTCAGGGCTCTTAAAGAGCAAGTACAGTAACAAACAGTGGGGTTGATTTACTATAACTGGAGAGTGCAAAATCTGGTGCGGCTGTGCATGGCAGCCAATCAACTTCTAACTTCAGCTGGTTCAACGAAACTTTAATAAAGAAAAAAAACTAAAAAAAAATACTGGAAGCTAATCGATTGGTTTCTATTCAGAGCTGCACCAGATTTTGCACTCTCCAGTCTTAGTAAATCAACCCCAATGTGTAGCGCTCACCCACAGAGGGGCCGCTGGAAACAACCTTTTCCAGGGGCTGTCAGGCCCAGATACCAGTCCCAGAGCACACCGACCAAACACAGGCTTATGCCCCGTACACACGATCGGACTTTCCGATGGGAAATGTTGGATGTGAGCTTGTCGGCGGAAAGTCCGACCGTGTGTGCGCTCCATCGGACAATTGTTCTCGGGCTTTCCACCAACAAATGTTGGCTAGCATGCTCTCGAATTTTCCGCCAACAAACGTGTGTTGTCGGACTTTCCGATCGTGTGTACACAAGTCCGCCGGACAAAAGTCCAAAGTATAAACATGCATGCTCGGAAGCAGAAGCGGTCGGTCTTGTAAACTAGCGTTTGTAATGGAGAATTAACATTCGTGACGTGGCAAATTATGAAATCTACAAATGCAGCGCACAATTCTCTTCTTCTTTAATGGGATAATAATGAAGTTGCTTTGTTGGTGATACTGATGGAGTTATTGCAAACAAATTTTCAAGGTTTTTTTTTTTTTCTAGAGATATCAAGAATAATATTATTATGTTTTTTGTTTTTTATTTGTGCATTAAAAAAAAAATTAGACATGCTATCTGCCAATAGAACTTAAAGCGGGGGTCCACCTAAACTGCCAAAAAAAAAAAAATATTAAAAGCCAGCAGCTACAAATACTGCAGCTGCTGACTTTTAATACATGGCCACTTACCTGTCCCAGGGTCCAGCGATGTCGGCAGGCGACGCCGAGAACCCGCTCGGTTCTCGGCAGCTGCCGCCGCCATTGTAGGTGAGGGAATCAGGAAGTGAAGCGTTGTGGCTTCACTTCCCGGTTCCCTACTGCGCATGCACGAGTCACGCTGCGCATCGTAACTGGTCCCCGCTATCTCCTGGGAGCTGTGTGTTTCCCAGGAGACAGCGCGGAGGGACAGGAAGAGGCATAGACTCCCATGGGAGTCTATGCCGGAAGTGGGTGCAAATACCTGTCTTAACAGGTATCTGCACCCCCCTCCCCCCCTGAAAGGTGCCAAATGTGACACCGGAGGGGGGGAGGGTTCCGAAAAGCGGAAGTTCCATTTTTGTGTGGAACTCCGCTTTAACCAAAAAGTGCATTCTACAGTATGCATCAAAAAATATAGAAAATATACCAAATCAAATCATTATTATTCAACCAAAAAATAATGTCAAAGCAATAACTCCATGGCCAATAATAAATACCACACTATCTCCTCCGATTCCGCAACATGTCTGATTGACGAATGGGCGTTCAGAAACTAACTGAAAAGCACGAAAAGAAAAGCGCGAATCAGCACTCACCAAACTTCTACTAACACAAAATCAGCAGAAGGAGCCCAAATGGTGGCGCTAAAGAGCTGAAAAACCACGCAGTATGTCTAGTACATCACTAGGTTCGTAATTGTTGGCCAACATTTGTGTGACCATGTGTATGCCAGACAAGTTTGAGCCAACACAAAATTCCACGGTTTTGTTGTCGGAAAGTCCGATCGTGTGTACGGGGCTTTAGTCTAGGGATGTCTTTTTGAAGTTTTACCCACACAGGTGGGTAGAGGGTTGAGGGTACAGGATACTCCAGAATCGCGGACAGGTACAGGAGGACAAATTCCCAAGCAAAGTCCTTCAGTACCAGCCTTAACCTCCCTGGCGGTATTCCCCAGTGTGGCTCAGGGTTAAATTTCAGTACCATTAACGGTAACCCCGAGCCACACTCGGGATTGCATTGAATCCTGGTGCAGTATACTTACCTTGTCCCCAGGATCCTGCGATGTCCCCCCTGCTGTGTCCTCGGGCTGTGTCCTCCACCGGATGCTCTGTGTGCCGGGCTCCGTTCCCTGCGTGCATCCCAACGCATGGGGGCGGAGCCCGGTGGCAAATTCAAAAAGTACACAAAACATAACACATACAATACATTGTAATCTTGCAGATTACATCCCTTTATCCCTAGTGCTTTGTCCAGTGCCCTGCATGCAGTTTAATATTGTATATACTGTTTTTTCTGCCTGGAAACTTGAGATTGTCCATGGCAACCAAAAAGTGTCCCTTTACGTCAAAAGCAGTTTTAAACCAGCTAGAAAGGACCTTTCGTGTGATAGTGAGCCAAAGGGACCCCCAAATAACTTGTAGGACTATGGCCAATAGTGTAGTGCCAGAGCACAACATTCAACCAAGTAGCAGATGAACAAAGGGATGCCCAACAATACTACAGCAATGGGGGCAAAACGTATCCAACAACGAACAGTAAACGGAACACCCCAGGCAACAACAACCAGCAATAAACAACCTAGCCAGCAGATGCAAACAACACGGGTGCACCAGTAACAAAAGAAAGGCGAATTCAACATCCGACTTCGCCCAACAGGGCCTCCGGCCATAATGCCAAACTCACCTCATCGTAATATTGAACAAAGTATAGGGAACGGAGTACGCTACCACAAAAAAGGAACTAAAAAGTCTCCCAAAACGAACTGTAAAATAGAACGCCCCCTTGTGCAAACAACCAATTAACAACCCTGCCAGCAGCTACCCAGCAGATAAAAACGAGGGTGCACCAGTCACAAACAAACAAAAAAAAAAAGTAGATTTAATGTCGCTGTTCCGCCTGCCTTTTGGGGTAACTATGTAGAAAACGTATGCCTCCATACCACCTGCACCGGCATCCTCCTGTATTCCTGTAGACTTGCCCGAACGCCTTTTACTGTACTTTTGCTGAAGTATGGAAAATAGGAATGGGAGCCCTCATGCCAGAATCAGCAGGACAAGCCGAATATACAGGTTAAGAGTCTCGGATAAGGGTCTGGTATGGACTTTGGGGGGACCCCTACGCCGTTTTTTTTTAAATTTTGGTTCGGGGTTCCCCTTAATATACATACCAGACCCAAAGGGCCTGGTAATGAACTGGGGGGGGGTCCCATGCTCTTTTTTTCAATTAGTTTTATCTATATTGCCGAGACCCGACAATTCATTACAGCCGCGATCAGTTTTAAATTTTTCCTTTAGAAATGCCATGTTGCTGTCAGACTGTTCTAAACACGGGAAAAATGTGCCACTTTACAGGCATACTATAGACACCCCCCAGGCACAACATTTAAAGGAATATTTAATTTTTATTGTTTCACTGTAAGCATTAAAAAAATCACTGCTCCTGGAAAACGGTTGTTTTTTAAAAAAAAATTTGCAAAAAAGCTGTTCAAACCTGCCTGGTCCTATGTGAAAAAGTAATTGCCCCCTACCATGCTGAATCATGAATGAACTGTGATTAACCACGATTTTTTGGAAAGCTGAGTTAAATTTCTCTTGCCACACCCAGGCCCGATTACTGCCAGACCTGTTGAATCAAGAAATCGCATAAATAGAAGAGGTCTGACAAAGTGAAGCACGCTAACAGATCACAAAAAGCCACACATCATGCCACAATCTAAAAAAATTCAAGAACAGATTAGAAACAAACATGTATCGGTTTAGGAAGGGTTTCAAAGCCATTTCTAAGGCTTCAGAACTCCAGCAAACCATGGGGAGAGCTATTATCCACAAATGGACATAACTTGGAACAGTGGGAACCTTCCCAGGAGTGGCCGGCCTACAAAAACTACTCCAGGAGCATGACGACGACTCATCCAGGAGGTCATAAAAGAACCCAGAACATCTAAAGAACTGCAGGTAAGATCAGTGTTCATGATTTGACAATAAGAAAGAGACTGGGCAAAAATGGCATCCATGGGAGAGTTCCAAGGCCAAAGCCACTGCTGACCAAAAAGAACACAAAGGCTCATCTCACATTTACCAAAAAACACTTTGATTATCCTCAAGATTTTTAGGCAAATATTCTGTGGACTGATGAGACAAAAATTTAACTTTTTGGAAGGTGTGCATCCCGTTACATCTGGCATAAAACGAATACAGCATTTCATAACAAGAACATCATACCAACAGTCAGACATGTTGGTGGTAGCATGATGGTCTGGGGCTGCTTTGCAGCTTCAGGACCTGAACGACTTACCATAATTGATGGAACCATGAATTCTGAGCTCTACCAGAAAATCCTAAAGGAGATTGTCAGTTCGTGACCTCAAGCTCAAGTGCACTTGGGTTATGCAACAGGACAATGATCTGAAAAACACAACAGCAAGTCTACCTCCAAATGGTTCAATCAAAGCAAAATTTAGGTTTTGGAGTGGCCTAGTCAAAGCCCGGACTTAAATCCAATTGAGATGCTGTATCATGACCTTACACAGGCCGTTCATGCTGGAAAACCCTCCAATGTGGCTGAATTAAAACAATTCTGCAAAGAAGAGTGGGCCAAAATTGCTCCACAGCAATATGAAAGACTCATTGCCAGTTATCGCAAACGCTTGATTGCACTTGTTGCCGCCGAAGGTGGCACAACCATTTTTTAGGTTTAGGGGCAATTACTTTTTCACATAAAGCCAGGCAAGTTTCGACAGCTTATCAATAAATAGCTTTCAATAAATGAAACCATTATTTAAAAACTTTTGTATTTACTCGGGTTATCTTTGTGTAATAATAAAAATTTGATGATGATCTGAGTCATTTAAGTGTGACAAATATGCAAAAAAAATGTAAAATCAACAATGGGGCAAATACTTTTCCACACATCTGTATGTTGTATTAAGACACACCCAAAATTCTATTAAATCCAACAAAGTACACTTTTTGGTGCTGTGCCCTACATGCACCGCTAGTCAGTGTCTCTCTAAAGTTCCCCCCATTCTTAGGGTCTAATGTTGGGAGATATACTGTCTTCTGTTCCCTTGTGCTGCTCCCTCACTCCTACCAGGTAGAGCATGGACCTTTTAATTTGCCTCAACTGCCTATAGCCAGTGAATGCATAACCCCGCCCCCTCATTACACACGGCCAATCACTGGCAGTTCAGCACAGTTAATTTTTAATGCCGAGTGACATCCTACATGCTGCCTCAGGCACCCTAGTTACTTGCCTGATGAATGGGCCCTGTGTGGCTTTGCCGTAAGTGTACTATGAAAATAAAGCTTTGGACCCCTTTGAGGAGTCCTTGGTGTGCTGATGGCATTTCATCACTCTAATTGTTTTTTTTTTTCCAGCCTGTGGTCATTACAGCATGCTGCATTACTGAACAGCCATTTTCAGCAACGTGTGCGTGGGGAATATTGCGTTTGGCCATGCCATTGTGGGGTGCGTGGGAGGATGAGGGAAGGGTGGGCAAAATGCACCTTCACCTATGTAGACAAAAATCCTTGCACTCACTCTGCAGCCAGCCAATCTGAGACTCTGTAAGAGCAGTCACAGTCTTTATAGCAAACTCTGGTGTCTAACCCTAAAACCACAGCTCTAGGCAAACGGTTCCACTCACAATGTCTACAGACAGCTCTACAACCAGGTTCCCTGCAATACTCTTCAGGGAAAGGTGTCCCTCTCCAGCCCAGCTTCCTAAGGCAGTGTCATTCAGCACATTTTTTGAGTCCAGGTTCCTCCAGGCTCTCCGCCAAGCACATGCATGCAGAGGCCTAACAACAACAGCTCTTCGGTAACACAGGCTGCATCCCAGGGGCAGATGCCCCAGAAGAAAGCGCTCTAATCATATACTCCCAAATATTTATCTTCTCCCCAGCCACACCTTCTGGGAACCCCTGCCCAGTGATTGGCTGAGTTCAGATAAATATTCATAGCTCAAAAATTGATCCCCCCTATTCTAATTCTGGAAGCTTCTTCCTGAGGCAGGCAGGAGCAATAGACCTGACCAGACCTAAAAAATAATTGTTGCTCAACTGAGTACAGCAGAGCCAAAAACCAAATGTATCTAGCCTACGGCAGGGCACTACAAGTGTGACAATAAAGGTAACCTAAATCTATTTTACAGCCCCTTATGAACCCATTACCCAAGCTGATGATAAAAGTTGTGTAATGCTTATTTGTTGATAGGCTTCTAACACAGTTGTGGTGGTGGATCATGTGGTCACCACCAAAGAGTGAAATTCAAGCATTAGTGGCTCAACCAAAACACAGAAATAACTTTTTGACATGAAGAACGCTTGACTCAATATTGTCGCCTTGTTTGGGTGCTTGTGCAGGGCAATTACAGTATAGGATCAGATGACAACGTTAAAGAGCAAGGTTGCCACACATTCCCGTCATCTATGGTGTCTGAAAATAGAATAGACCAACAAGAAGATGAGATAGGAGACATCCAGAGTGATGATGGAATCAATGAGTAATAATAACGCTTATTATTATTATATAGGATTTATATAGCGCCAACAGTTTGCACAGCACTTTACAATATAAGGGGAGACAGTACAGTTACAATACATTATAATACAAGAGGGTTGGGTCCTGCTTACAATCTAATAGGGTGGGGCAAGTGGTACAAAAGGTAACTGTGAGGGATGAGCTGATGGAAGAATTAAAAGTTCAGTTGTTGGGTGGAGGTGGAATAGGCTTCGCTGAAGAGGTGAGTTTTCAGGGATTGCCTAAAGGTGGACAGAGTGGGATATAGCTGGACAGATTGAGGTAGAGAGTTCCAGAGGATGGGAGAGGCTCTGGAGAATTCCTAGAGATGAGCATGGGAGGAGGAGACAAGGGAGCTAGAGAGCAGGAGGTCTTGGGAGGAGTGAAGAGGACGGTTTGGATGATAATGTGAGACAAGATTGGTGGTGTGGCTTGGGGCAGAGTTGTGAATGGCTTTGTATATTGTTGTTAGTATTTTGAATTGAATTTGTTGGGCAATTGGAAGCCAGTGGAGGGATTGGCATAGAGGAGTGGCGGACAATGAGTGGTTGGTAAGATAGATGAGTCTGGCAGCAGCATTCATAATAGACTGAAGGGCGAATAGCCTGTATAGAGGTAGGTCTATGAGAAGGGGTTGATGTCTGCAGACCCTGAGATCTAGACTCCAGACTTGGGATGAGCAAAGTGATTTTGATGAAATGTGTTTTGCTTAGGCAGAAACTTTTCACATCTCACAACATTTCACTTCTTGAAACTACATTTCTTCTCTTAAAAGGAGCTACAAATCTATTGTTTTTAGATGTTCGTAGAGTTTAATTTTTTGGCAAATGGGTTGTTTGTATTTTTTTTGCTTTTTTCATGTATTTGATCGATATGTGTAATGTTACCCTAATTTTTTTCTTTTCCTTTTTAGCTGCTGTCTCTTAGTTGTTTTTTTTTTTCTGTGGAAAAAAAGTAAAAAAGCTAACTAGGGGCTATTTTTTTGGCACAAGCTCAGGTATTGGATTGTTCAAAGGAAATTTTCTAATCTTCAGGAGCACATTTCACCCTTGAACATTACCTTAAAATATCCACATTTTTCTCTCCACATTGACTTCAACACATGTGGCCAAAATGGTTTGGCAGAAACCTCCTGATTTTTGCTGGAATTCTGATAAAATTAAAACTCTTGATTTTGCTTATTCCTACTCGAACGTGATTGGCTGGTTGTTGTTCAATGTGGCATAAACATGAGGTTGTTCTATGGATTTTACCTAACGTGGTATATAAGCAGTGCCTTGAAAAAGTATTCAAAACCCCTTGAAATTTCCCACATTTTGTCATGTTACAACCAAAAACATAAAAGTATTTTATTGGGATTTGATGTGATAGACCAACACAAAGTGGCACATAATTGTTAAGCTGAAGGAAAATGATAAATGGTTTTCAATTTAAAAAAAAAAAAATATCTGAAAAGTGTAGCGTGCATTTGTTTTCAGCCCCCTTTACTCTGATACCCCTAACTAAAATCTAGTGGAACCAATTGCCTTCAGAAATCACCTAAGTAGTAAATAGAGTCCACCTGTGTGTAATTTAATCTCAGTAAAAATACAGCTGTTCTGTGAAGCCCTCTGTTCAATTCATCATCCGAAAATGGAAAGAGTATGGCACAACTGCAAAAGTACCAAGACATGGCCGTCCACCTAAACTGACAGGCAAGGAGAGCATTCATCAGAGAAGCAGCCAAGAGGTCCATGGTAACTATGGAGCAGCTGCAGAGATCCACAGCTCAGGTGGGAGAATTTGTCCACAGGACAACTATTAAGCCGCGTACACACAATCAGATTTTCCGCCAACAAAACCGTGGACTTTTGTCCGAAGGGTGTTGGCCAAAACTTGTGTTGCATACACACGGCACACAATTGTTGGCCAACAATCACAAACGTAGTGACGTACTACATGGTTTTTCAGCTCTTTAGCGCCACCCTTTGGGCTCCTTCTGCTAATTTCGTGTTAGTAGAAGTTTGGTGAGTGTTGATTCACGCTTTTCAGTTCGCGTTTTTCATTTCGTGCTTTTCAGTTAGTTTCTGAACGGCCGTTCGTCAACCAGACATGTTGCGGAATCGGATGAGATAACGTGTTATTTATTATTGGCCTTGGAGTTATTGCTTTGACATACCGTATTTATCGGCGTATAACACGCACTTTTTTCCCCTTAAAATCAGGGGAAAATCACAGGTGCGTGTTATACACCGATCCCCTGCAATCCCGAGCTGTCACATCTTCAAAATCGACGACCGCGATTTGAAAATGGCGCCGCAAGGCTGCACTGAGAAGGCTGCAATGATGGGCATTTAAATGTAAGTTTTTTTCCCTTCAACTTCCCTCCTAAAAGTTTTTTTTTCCTTAAAATTCCCTCCTAAATTGGGGTGCGTGTTATACGCCGGTGCGTGTTATACGCCGATAAATTTTGGTTGAATAATGATTTGATTTGGTATATTTTATATATTTTTGGATGCATAAGATGTTTTTTTTTATGCACAATAAAAAAATTGTGTAGAATAATACTTGGCTATGTGTTTTACTTTAAATGACAGTTTGGGAGTCGGCAGTTACATTTTGAAAAATACAATGTAAAATTAACAAGGGACACCATCAGAGTTGTAGCTTGCCCAAAAAAAAAAAAAAAAAAAAAGCATAATAATATTATTCTTGATAACACAAGAAAAAAAAGCATTTAAAAATTTGTTTGTAATAACTCCATCAGTATCACCAGCAAAGCAGCTTCATTATTATCCCATTAAAGAAGAAGAGAATTGTGCGCTGCATTTCGAGATCTTATATTTTGCCACGTCATGAATGTTAATTCTCCATTATGAATGCTAGTTTACAAGACCGACCGCTTCCGGCTCGTCCTTGCTTCCGAGCATGCGTGTTTGTACTTTAGACTTTTGTCCAACGGACTTGTGTACACACACTCGGAATATCCAATAACAGACATTTGTCATTGCCATCCAACATTTGTCCACGGAAAGTTGGCCAACAATTGTCTGATAGCGCATACGCACGGTCAGATTTTCCGCCAACAGCCTGTCATCACAAATTTCCCATCAGAGAATCCAATCATGTGTACGAGGCTTTAGTCGTGCACTCCACAAATCTGACCTTTATGGAAGAGTGGCAAGAAAAAAAGGCATTGTTGAAAGAAAGCCATAAGAAGTCCCGTTTGCAGTTTGTGAGAAGCCATGTGGGGGGCAAACATCAAACATGTGGAAGAAGGTGCTCTGGTCAGATGAGACCAAAATTTAACTTTTTTGGCCTAAAAGCAAAACGCAATGTGTGGCGGAAAACTAGCACTGCACATCACCCTAAACACACCATCCCCACCGTGAAACATGGTGGTGGCAGCATTATGTTGTGGGGATGCTTTTCTTGAGCAGGGACAGGGAAGCTGGTCAGAGTTGATGGGAAGATGGATGGAGCCAAATACAGGGCAATCTTAGAAGAAAACCTGTTAGAGTCTGCAAAATACTTGATACTGGGGTGGAGGTTCACCTTCCAGCAGGACAACGACCCTAAACATACAGCCAGAGCTACAATGGAATGGTTTAGCATATCCATGTGTTAGAATGGCCCAGTCAAAGTCCAGACCTAAATACAATTGAGAATCTGTGGCAAGACTTGAAAATTGCTGTTCACAGACGTTCTCCATCCAATCTGACAGAGCTTGAGCTATTTTGCAAAGAAGAATGGGCAAAAATTTCACTCTCTAGATGTGCAAAGCTGGTAGAGACATCCCCAAAAAGACTTGCAGCTGTAATTGCAGCGAAAGGAGGTTCTACAAAGTATTGACTCAGGGGGGCTGAATATAAAAAACCCATTTATCATTTTCCTTCCACTTCACAATCATGTGCCACTTTGTGTTGGTCTATCACCTAAAATCCCAATAAAATACATTTATGTTTTTGGTTGTAACATGACAAAATGTGGAAAATGTCAAGGGGTATGAATACTGTTTTCAAGGCACTGTAGATAGTACTATAGAAGGTAGCTGGCATGATCTGAGTGTCTTCCGGTATCTAGGTTGTTAAACATGAGCATCCTCCCCAGGTTCTTGTTTGACCACAAGTAATGTGAGTGAAGAGAAAGGGAAATACGCATCTAACTATATTTTTTGTACTTACTGTTATTTCCCACAATAAGCCCCAGGTTAGGTTAGCAGTGGATCTAAAGACTGTCACCCAATGTCTATGGGCACATGAAGGCTAATTTTATCCTCTCCCAAGACTTAGATCAGCACGTGGTCAGAACACAATAGAGCCAACTGTCATTCCACTTGACAGACAGTTCAGTCATTTCCAATCGGCATTGACATGAAGCTCCAGCAGAGCAACCGCTGTGATCTGAACTTCAAGCTTATAATGCCACCATGTCCAGTTTTGAATGGCATTGTTCTTTTCAAAGTATGGCACAAAACACTATGAGGCAGATTACTGCTTCAGTACGTTATTCTTTTTTTCTTTCTGAGTGGGAGTGATTCTCATTCCTGAATCCTGAATTATGGAAGAAGTTGTCTATTGTCTCAAAGCCGCTGTTACGTTTCACTGTTTTCAGAACTGACCTGTGCTGTCCACATAGACCTCTCTGAGATTATATTTCTAGGCTCCTGTTCATGTGGTTCATGTCCCAGTCTTGCTACAAGCCTTGACCTCTTTCTTAATCTTGCCTTGTGATTATGTACCTTGTCTTGCTGCTGTCAGAGCTGTTGCCGGTATGGTTATATCTGAGGGCCGCAACCTGGGAGCTGTCTGCAGCAAAACCCATCACTAATTGCAGGGTGCTCTGATTACCCCTTTAAGACCAGGCCTTTTTCTGACATTTGTTGTTTACTAATAAAAATTAGTATGTTTTGCTAGAAAATTACTTAGAACCCCCAAGTATTATATATATTTTTTAACAGAGACCCTAGAGAATAAAACGGTGGTCACTGCAAAATTTTATGTCACAATGTATTTGCGCAGCGGTCTTTCAAACACAATTTTTTTGGAAAAAATACACTTTAACCGCTTGCCACCCGCCGGCAGTCATATGACGGCCAGGCGGCACGGCTCTCGTTCAGGGATATTATACCCTTGCCTTCCCGGCCCACCAGGGAGCACGCGCGTGCCACCGGCGGCACTCTTGCTCGCCCGCCGTGTCACTGGGGACCTGATGAGCGAGCCCGGCGGCCGCGATGGCCGCCGGGCACCCGCAATGTCCGCCGGGCACCCGCGATTGCCACATCAAACACACAGATCCACGTCCTGTCAGGGGAGAGGAGACTGATGGTGTGTTCTCAGTACAGAGGAACACCGATCGGTCTCCTCCCCTTGTGAGTCCCCTCCCCCCACAGTTAGAATCACTTCCTAGGAAACATAATTAACCCCTTGATCTTCCCTAGTGTTAACCCCTTCCCTGCCAGTCACATTTATACAGTAATCAGTGCAATTTTATAGCGCGGATCACTGTATAAATGTGAATGGTCCCAAAAATGTGTCAAAAGTGTCCAATATGTTCCCCGCAATATCGTAGTCACGATAAAAATTGCAGATCGCCGCCATTACTAGTAAAAAAAAAAGAATAATAATAAAAATGCTATAAATGTATCCCCTATTTTGTAGATGCTATAACTTTTGCGCAAACCAATCATTATACGCTTATTGCAATTTTTTTTACCAAAAATATGTAGAAGAATACATATCGGCCTAAGCTGAGGAAAAAATTTGTTTAAAAAAAAAAAAGAATTGGATATTTATTATAGCAAAAAGTAAAAAATATTGTGTTTTTTTTTAAACCTGTCACTCTTCTTTTGTTTATAGCGCAAAAAATAAAAACCGCAGAGGTGATCAAATACCACCAAAAGAAAGCTCTATTTGTGGGGAAAAATTATAAGAATTTCATCTGGGTACAGTGTTGCATGACCGCGCAATTGTCATTCAAAGTGTGACAGCACTTGGCTTGGGCAGGAAGGGGGTGAAAGTGCTCAGTATTGAGGTGGTTAATGAATTTAAGAAAAACCAAAACAGTAAAGTTACCCCATTTTTTTGGATAATGTGAAAGATGATGTTACGCTGAGCAAATAGATAACTAACATGCCATGCTTTCAAATTGTGCACGCTCGTGGAATGGTGACAAAATACGGTACTTAAAAATTTCCATAGGCAACGATTTAACATTTTTTATAGGTTACCTATTTAGAGTTACAGAGGAGGTCTTGTGCTATGATTATTCTAACAATCGTGGTGATACCTCACATGTGTGGCTTGAACACCGTTTACATATGCGGGGGCGACTTACGTATGCGTTCGATTCTGCCCACAAACTCAGACAGATGGAGCTCTCTAATTTTTTTTTTTTACTTTTTTATTTTACTTTTTTTTTACACTGTCCCTTTCATTTTTTTTATCACTTTTATTCCTATTACAAGGAATGTAAACATCCCTTGTATAACAAATAAACATGACAGGTCCTCTTAATTTAGAGATCTGGGGTCAAAAAATGCAGCCCCAACAGTTTCCAGCAGGGATGCCAGTCAGTGCCCATCAGTGCCTGCTCATTAGTGCTGCCCATCAGTGCCGCTAATCAGTGCCACCTATGCGTGCCGCCTATCAGTGCCCATAAATGCTGCCTATCAGTGCCCATCACTGGCACCTACCAGTGCCCATCAGTGCTGCATGTCAATGCTGCCTATCAGTGCCCAGCAGTGCTGCATGTTAGTGCCACCTCATCAGTCCCACCTCATCAGTGCCCATCAGTGCCGATCAGTGCAGCCTCATCAGTGCACATTAGTGAAGGAGAAAAATGTATTTACAAAATTTTATAACAGAAACTAAAAAAAAAATTTTTTTTTTCCGAAATTTTCAATATTTTTTCTTTTTTTTTTTAGCAAAAAATAAAAAACCCAGTGGTGATTAAATACCACCAGAAGAAAGCTATATCTGTCTAAAAAAAAACGACAAAAATGTCATTTAGGTACAGCATTGCATGAAAGAACAATTGTCATTAAAAGTGCGACAGCGCTGAAAGCTGAAAATCGGCCTGGGCAGGAAGGGGGTAAAAGTGCCCTGTAGGCAAATAGTTAAGATGGGGGTAAACAAAAATCCCTTTAAGCCCGAGAGGCGGAAGTGACGTCAGGCGTCGCTCCGGTCCTCCAAGGGCATAGAGCTCAGTGGGGGCTATCTTGTCCTCACTTGGCTCCCTGCCCAGGCATCAGAAGGATTGGATTGGCTGCGGACTTACCGACGGCTCCAGTGAGCTCGGAGACGACCGGGAAGCTGTACGGGGGGAGGGGGGGGGCAGCTCTACCCACTGCCTATAAAAGTGATCCCGCAGTGAATCTGGCACTGGGACCTCTTTTATATGAAAGCCGGCCGCCTGACTGAAAAAAAAATGCCGGGGTTATGGCAGCTAGTTGCTGTTATAACCCGGGTATTTAACGTCAAAGTAATGACGTACATTTACAGTTAGGCAAGTGGTTAATACCAGATGGGTCCTTAGATTCTGCACCTTTAGCTTTCTTTAGGGTTTACATTCGCCTGGCAAGGACCACTGCTACCATAACAGCTACATAGAGATGTGCTATTGTTTCCAAAACTGCCCATATTACAATTCCCCAATGCAATGCTAGATAAAGATCATCCCTATTTATGGGGTCCAAAATTCATAAAAATTTGGAAGAATTAAGGTGTGGCATCAGCAGTTACCAACAACTATCACCTGATCTGGGGGTCCTAGTAGATGATAGGCTCAGCAATGGCATGCAATGCCAAGCTGCTGCTAACAAAGCAAACAGAATATTGGCATTAAAAAGGGGATCAACTCCAGAGATAAAACGATAATTCTCCCGCTCTACAAGACTCTGGTCCAGCTGCATAGAGGGTTCTTTACTGTAAGAGCGGCAAGGATGTGGAATTCTCTTCCACAGGCTGTGGTCTCAGCGGGGAACATCGATAGTTTCAAGAAACTATTAGATAAGCACCTGAATGACCGCAACATACAGGGATATAAAATGTAATACTGACATATAATCACACACATAGGTTGGACTTGATGGTCTTGTGTCTTTTTTCATCCTCACCTTCTATGTAACTATGACATAAATAGAATATACATATACGTAAAGTAGTTATTTCAACTCTTCATGAGCAGCCTCTATGATGGACGTTTGACGCACACACAAAAAATATGGAACAACCACTGCTGTAATTCTCTCTAATGACCAAGTCAAAAATAAAGTTATACCCAAACACTTAGAGCCCTTTCACACTAGGTCGTTAGGGGGCGTCAGCTTTTTGGCCACTGGCTTTTTTAACCCCCGCTAGCGGCCGAAAAAGGGTTAAAAGTACCACTATTGCCGGCGCTTCGGCGGTGCTGCCCATTGATGTCAAGGGACGCTTTAGGAGCGGTGTATACACCGCTCCTTAAGCATCTCAAAGATGCTGCTTGCAGGACTTTTTTTGGCGTCCTGCCAGCGCAGCGCCCCAGTGTGAAAGCACACTGGCATTCACATTGGACTGAGAGGAAAGGCGCTTTGCAGGCGCTCTTTTTAGCCCTATAGCGCCTGTAAAGCGCCTCAGTGTGAAAGGGGTCTAAAAGTGGTTGTAAACCCTTACATATATCCAGTGAAGAGACTGACCTCAGGTGATACACAGAGATGAAACAAATCCTCCTACACAAGTTTTATCTATTTTTCTGCAGTCTTCTCTACAGCTAGAATTTGAATTTACAAAGCTTGTGCGAGACGTCAGAAAAAAGGGGGCGGAGAGCTGAAATTACACTCTGCAAAGCTCAGTGAAGAGAGCTCTGGGAAATGATTGGAAGGAAGACCCTCCCACACACACACACAGCACACAAGAACAGAGCCGAGGCTTTCAATCTGCTGGAGATCTTTCCCCGTCACCATTTTTCTTTTGGTGTCAGGAAAACTTGTGCAGAGGAACGAAGCAGCAGCTCTTAAACACTTAAGGGCTGCCCCACGTGAATTTACTGCAGCAGGGCGGCCCTTATGTGCAAAATCACGTATCTGTATGTGATTCCTGTTGCCGGCTATGGGGTGCGCGTTCGCTGTCCGCCGGAGCTGTGCTCCCGCCGTGATTTGACACAGTGTAAGCCAATCAGCGGGTCTGCCTGCCGTGATGGCCACCGGTCACCTGCGATCGTTCGCAGGAGAGACAGAACGGCAGTCTGCCCATGTAAACAAGGCAGACCGCTGTTCTGTCACAGAGGGAGAGAGAGATCTTGTGTTCCTGCTAATCAGGAACACAGATCTCTCTCTTTCTCTAGTCAGTCCATCCCCCACACACAGTGAAAGCTCACCCAGGGAACACAGTTAATCCTTTGATTGCTCCTTCCATGCCAGTGTCATTTATACAGTGACAGTGCATTATTTTTTTTTTAGCACTGATCACTGTATTGGTGTCAAAAAGTATCACTCAGTGTCAGATTTGTCCGACGAAATGTCGCAGTCCCGCTATAAGTCGCTGATCTCCGCCATTACTAGTAATAACAATAAAAAAAATAAAAAGTCCATAAAGCTATCCCATAGTTTGTAGACTCTATAACTTTTGCGCAAACCAATCAATATACGCTTTTTGGGACTCTTTTTACATATTAGCTTAAATTGATGGAGAAATTTGTTTTTTTTTTTTTTACATTTTTTTTATTGGGTATGTTTTATAGCAGAAAGTAAAAAATATAGTTTTTTTTTTTTTTTTTAATTGCCTTTTTTTTTGTTTATAGCACAAAACATAAAAACCACAGAGGTGATCAAATACCACCAAAAGAAAGCTCTATTTATGGGAAGATAAGGACATAAATTTTGTTTGGGTACAGCGTCGCACGACCGCGCAATTGTCAGTAAAATTGACACAGTGCAGCATCGCAAAAAAATTGCCTGGTCATGAAGGGGGGGGGAAATCTTCCAGAGGTTAAGCCGCCGCACAAAGGCAAAAAAAAACAAAACAAAAGACAAACATGCGCTTCTTTGCAGCAATTAGAAACAACAATATGTGCAAAGACAAAGCACACAATATAATCATAAAGCTCCTATTGTAGGTGAACGCTTGTATTTGCTGTTGATTGAAATCACATTTATAAAATGTAAGTCTTTATGGAGAGCTGCTTACATGTTATTCTGAAAAAAAATGTGCAGGAATGATGGGAAATAATTCTTTTTTTTTTCCTCTTCTCTCTTCAAATATGTTCAAAACCAAGATAAACCATAGAAGGAGCTTTGATCTTTCATCACACTGACAGTTGTGTGTTTAGGAAATTTCCATATTGGAGCGTAATTCTTAGAAATAAATAAATCTGTTTTCTAAAATTAATTAAAGCTGAACTCCAAGAAAACAGCTTTATGTGTGTGTGTATAAAGCCGCGTACACACGATCGGACTTTCCGACAGGAAACGTTCGATGACGGGCTGTTGGCGGTAAATCCGACCGTGTGTACGCTCCATCGGACAATTGTTGTCGGACTTTCTGCGAACAAATGTCTGTTGTCGGATTTTCCGATCGTGTGTACGCAAGTCCGTCGGACAAAAGTCCAAAGTACAAACACGCATGCTGCGAAGCAAGGACGAGGCAGAAGCGGTCGGTCTTGTAAACTAGCGTTCGTAATGGAGAATTAACATTCGTGACGCGGCAAATTATGAAATCTCCAAATGCAGCGCACAATTCTCTTCTTCTTTAATGGGATAATAATGAAACTGCTTTGCTGGTGATACTGATGGAGTTATTGCAAACAAATTTTCAAAGGCTTTTTTTTTCTAGCGATATCAAGAATAATATTATTATGCTTTTTTTAATTTTTTTTTTTGGGTAAATTACCACAACACCATTATCCTGTAGTTTTTAAGATCAAAGATACAACTATGTTGGTGTCACTTGTTAATTTTACATTGTATTTTATAAAATGTAACTGCCGACTCCCAAACTGTCATTTGAAGTAAAACACAAAGCCAAGTATTATTATACACAATTTTTTTTATTGTGCATTAAAAAAAGAAAATAAATAAAATTAGACATGATATCTGCCAATAGAACTTAACCAAAAAGTGCATTCTATGCATCCAAAAATATAGAAAATATACCAAATCAAATCATTATTATTCAACCAAAAAAAATAATGTCAAAGCAATAACTCCAAGGCCAATAATAAATAACACGTTATCTCCTCCGATTCCGCAACATGTCTGGTTGACGATCGGCTGTTCAAAAACGAACTGAAAAGCATGATATGAAAAATGCAAACTGAAAAGCGCGAAATGGAAAACGCGAAAAGAAAAGCGCGAATCAACACTCACCAAACTTCTACTAACACGAAATTAGCAGAAGGAGCCCAAAGGGTGGCGCTAAAGAGCTGAAAAACCACGTAGTACGTCTAGTACATCACTACGTTCGTGATTGTTGGCCAACAATTGTGTGCCATTTGTATGCAAGACAAGTTTGTTTGATCTCTCAAATCGCGTGACAAATCGCTCCAATGTGAACCTAGGCGAGGGCGGCGGGGAACATCAAACTGATGTTGCATCCACCTAGGTAAGTATGTGTGTTTGTTTTATTTTAAATCCCGCACTTGCTGACCAAACCTAAAGTTGAAATCAGTATTTTTTGCTAGAAAATTACGTATAACCCCCCCAGACAGTATACTTTTTTTTTTTTTTAAGCAAAGACCCTAGGGAATAAAATGGCCATCGTTGCAATTTTGTTATGCCACACGGTATTTGCGCTGGGGTTTGCAAACACATTTTTTTTTTAAACAATACACTTTATTGAATATAAAGAAAAAAAAAACCAATATTTACCCCAATTTTTTTGTGAAAGATGATGTTACGCCGAGTAAAGGGATACCTAACATGTCATGCTTTAAAATTGCGCACACTCGTTTAACGGCGACAAACTACAATGCTTAAAAATCTCCATAGGTGACGCTTTAAACACCTTTACAAGTTACATATTTAGAGTTATAGAGCAGGTCTAGCGCTAGAATTATTGCTCTCACTCTAACATTCGTGGCGATAGCTCATGCGCGACTTATGTATGTGTTCGCTTCTGCACGCAAGCACGGAGAAATGGGGGCACTTAATTAATTTTTTTCTTATTTATTATACTTTTTTTTTTTCATTGTCCCTTTAATTTTTTTTAATCACTTTGTATCACTTTTATTCCTATTACAAGGAATGTCAACATCCCTTGTAAAAGATATAAGGATGACAGGTCCTCTTCATGGAGAGGTCTGGGGTCAGAAATATCTCAAATCTCTTCTTTACCTTTTAACCACTTGCTTACAGGGCACTTAAACCCCCCTCCTGTCCAGACCAATTTTCAGCTTTCAGCGCTCTCACTCTTTGAATGACAATTGCGTGGTCATACAACACTGTACCCAAATGAAATTTTTATAATTTCTTTCCCACAAATAGAGCTTTCTTTTCGTGGTATTTGATCACCTCTGCGGTTTTTATTTTTTGTTAAAAGAATTAAAAAAGACAGAAAATTTGGAAAACAAAAACAAAACGGTTTTATATTTTGTTATAAAATTTTCCAAACAGGTAATTTTTCTCCTTCATTGATGTACGCTGATGAGGCTGCACTGATGGGCACTAATATGCGGCACTGATGGGCACTGATAAGGCGGCACTGATGGGCACTGATAAGGCGGCACTGATGGGCACTGATAAGGTGGCACTGATAAGTGGCACTGAAGGGCATTGATAGGTGGCACAGAAGGGCACTGATGGGTGGCACTGATAGCTGGCACTGATGGGTGGCACTGATGGGTGGCACTGATGGTCACTGGTAGGTGACACTGATAGGCAGCACTGATAGATGGCACTGATGAGCACTGATTGGCATCACTGGTGGGCATTGATAGGTGGCACTCTTGGAGATTGATAGGTGGCACTGATTGGTAGCACTGATATTCACTGGTAGGCACTGATTGATGGCAATGTGGGGAAGACGTCTATTGATGGTCTCCTAGCAATGTAGGTCTACGCTGTAACTGTCATTCGGCTATAGCGTGTACAGAAAGAGGTTAAAGCAAAAGATTTTAAAAAAATGATTTTTTATCTTTTGCTTAAAAAAAAAATTACTTCAAGCCTAAACCGGAAGTGACGTCATGACGTCACTCCGGTCCTCCAAGACTATAGAGGCGATCAAAGAGTATCTACTCTTTGATCGCCTATGGAAGTAGCCAGTGTTCCGTCAGAATCGTCGACCCATCAGATTAGGTAACGAAAGTGACATTCCGTCAGCTGCGCATGCGTCCACCGCTACCAGGTTTACTCATCTGACAGAACACTTGCAGTCAGAAGAAGGCAGGGGACATCTTGTTACACCTAACTACATCTTGAATTTACCAGTAATTTTAGCAATAGTGAGCGTATATAAATAAATATAGTATATTGACATCTGTGATGATGTTTTGATGTTACATTTTGAAAGAAGCTGGACGCCAGTAGTAGGAAGGTGGCGGAGGCCATGTTGGAACACCCCGCACTGCTCAGTGCTAAACCTTTATGCCGCGTACACATGGTCAGAATTTCTGACAACAAATGTTCGATGTGATCTTGTTGTCGGAAAATCTGATCGTGCGTAGGCTCCATCGGACTTTTGCTGTCGGAATTTCCAACAACAATTGTTTGAGAGCTGGTTCTCAAATTTACCGACAACAAAACTTGTTCTATAAAAAATATCCCCTATTTTGTAGACGCTATAACTTTTGCACAAACCAATCAATATACGCTTATTGAGATTTTTTTTACCAAAAATATGTAAAGGAATACATATCGGCCTAAACTGAGAAAGAAATGAGTTTTTTATATATATATTCTTTGGGGATATTTATTATAGCAAAAAGTAAAAAATATTGTTTTTTTTTCAAAATTGTCACTCTTTTTTTGTTTATAGCGCAAAAAATAAAAATTAAAATGAAAAAAAAGAAAGCTCTATTTGTAGGGAAAAAAAGGATGGCAATTTTTTTTTTGGGAGCCAGGTCGCACGACCGCACAATTGTCAGTTAAGGCGACGCAGTGCCGTATCGCAAAAAGTACTCTGGTCAGGAAGGGGGTAAATTCTTCCAGGGCTGGTTACAAAAAAAAAGTAAAAATGACTGAATTACCAAATAAAAAAAAAAGAAATTCCATGAGTGTCTCATTGCTATGATGAAAGACATGACAGTAATGTAATGTTAGTGATGTGGATTTATGTTGGTACCCTGTAATGGGACAAGGCGGGGATTAATAATACTGTTCTCTCCACGCCATGTGTACTGCCTGGCAATCATTCAGCTTACTCTAGCTGAAAAATAAGAGTCTTTCTGTACTATTGCAGCCCATGTTAATTACTGTCATTGTCTCATCAGAGGTCTGTGTACAATGACAGATACAGATGACTGAGACACTGAATCCCTCTGTCAAGGACATCAGCTGATGAGAAGACTGTCATATGATATCTGATACAATCATTACTGCTTTACTTCCTTCGTTGATAGATAGATAGATAGATGTATAGATAGATAGATAGATAGATAGATAGATAGATAGATAGATAGATAGATAGATAGATAGATAGATAGATAGATAGATAGATAGATAGATAGATAGATAGATTTGTTAAAAAGAAGAAAACTAATCCACGAAGTCCCTGTATATCCAGATAAATAAATAATTAGAATGAGAGAAAGACAGACATATATACATTAGATACAAAACAGATATATATGACCTATCAGATAATAAATAGATATAAAGAAAGAAAGAAGTCCCTGACATCCCTGCATATCTAGATAGATAGAAAGAAAGAAAAGAAATAGATAGATAGATAGATACTAAGAAAGTAAATGATAGATAGATAGATAGATAGATAGATAGATAGATAGATAGATAGATAGATAGATAGATAGATAGATAGATAGATAGATAGCAACAAACAGATATCTAGATTAAAATATATATATATATATATATAAAAAAAGAGCCGTGCTATAAAACAGTGATAATCAAAACATATAAATTAAAATGAATCCAAGTGATGGTTGAGTAATACAATGACAATATAAATCAGGGATCGACCAATTATCAGAGCGGATGATTATTGGGGGCTGATATTCACATTTTTTCAAATAATCGGTATCGGTCATAAACTTTACCGATGTTATGTGCATATAGGTGGCAGGTGACAGTGGCAAGTGACAAGCTGCATATGGGTGGGAGGTGACAGTGGCAAGTGACACGGTGCATATGGGTGGGAGGTGACAGTGGCAAGTGACACGGTGCATATGAGTGGGAGGTGACAGTGGCAAGTGACATGCTGCATATAGGTGGCAGGTGACAGTGACAAGCTTCATCTGGGTGGCAGGTGACAGTGACAAGCTTCATCTGGGTGGCAGGTGACAGTGACAAGCTTCATCTGGGTGGCAGGTGACGGTGATGTACAGAATATCGGCACCTGATATCGGCTAGCGGCCTGAAAGGCGGCCGATAAATTGTTATCGACTCTGAAAAGAACTATATCAGACGATTATACATACTATTATATGACACCAGTGCAAAATAGAGTCCAAGTGTGAATGCAGCATCAAAGTGCATAAAAAAGTGCAAAAAGTATACATCAATTGAAAAATGAAGATATAAAAATATAAAGTTCATGAAGATAAAAGTGATCGTCTTCAGAAATGTTCAAATAAATTTAGGTAGTGAACATCCATCACCGTTTAGGTTTCCCAAACCGTGACACCGTCACCTCTGTAAAAATGCAGGCTTACCAAATTCAGTGGACCCTCTATTAAAAGAGAGGTCAGATGGGCACGTGGCCAAACACCCTGGCCAGGGTATTTCCAAGGCTCTCCTACAGGATCCTCTCGAGGGTAGGGAAATGGATTGTACTGCTCATCTCAATGGCATCCCAATAGGATTGTAATTAAAACATGAAAATAAGAAGCTCCACATAGTGTAAAACTCTTCTAAATGCTTTATTAAAAGTAAAGGTTGCACTTGCATTAAAGAAGTACCATAAATCGCTTAGTTGAAATTCGCCGGCCGGTTTACAGCAAACGCCCCACACTTGCTGAAACTCGCAATGACGTCAGCATGTCACTCCGCCCTACGCGTTTTCATCACACATGATGCCCTCCTGGGCATATTAAGATATCTAGATTACACTGGAAGTTTATTAGTTTAATATAACAAGAAAAAAATACTCTTTTTTTATTTTTATAAACTGTAGCAATGTTTAACATACATCTAAAGTTTTACATTCTTCAATTTTATTTTCTAATCAATCTGTGACTTGATCAAGAAATTATTGAATCAGAAACCCATCAAATAGCCCCTAAAGCCCAATCTATGTAGACTCAATTTAGAAAGAAGTCATTCAAACTGAGTTGATCGGTTAGGCAGAAAATTATTGATCGTTTTACTTCAGCAGTTAGATGAAATGATCATAAAGTTGATCATGTTCAGGCATGTACTGGCCATCAGGACTACCGGGAGTTTCCCGGTGGAACGATGGCTCAGTGGGCCGGTTTCAGTGACAGCCAGTGGCGTCGCTAGGGGGTGGCTTTTGGGGCTATAGCTCAGAATCTGGGGCCCATAGCCCTGATTCCCAGGGTTCCCCAACCACAGGGCTGAAGCCCACTACCGAGCCGTGGCCTCTGCAGCCATGCGGCGGGCAGCACGGGAGAGCCAAGAGTGGGCAGGCAGCATGGGAGAGCAGGACATCATCTCTTACCACCTGCCCTGCATCACCGCTGTTCTGCCCTCACTGTACAGCCACAGGCAGCAGAGAGATTACATCATCTCTCACTGCCTGCTCTCTCTCTGGTGACCCTGATGTAAGAAGGGGCTCTCTGGGGACCCTGATGTAAGTGGGGGGGGCTCTCTGGGGACCCTGATGTAAGGGGGAGGCTCTCTGGGGACCCTGATGTAAGGGGGAGGCTCTCTGGGGACCCTGATGTAAGGGGGAGGCTCTCTGGGGACCCTGATGCAAGGCTGAGGCTCTCTGGGGACTATGATGTAAGGGGGGTTCTCTGGTGACCCTGATGTAAGGAGGGGCTCTCTGGGGACCCTGATGTAAGTTGGGGGCTCTCTGGGGACCCTGAAACAAAAAATCCATTTATACTTACAGTGGAATATTTTTACTTTTTTTCTGTGCAATTGTGTATAGTTTATATACTGTTTTTGTGCGTGTTTGCAAAATTAAAGTGGGCCGGTCTGGATGAAGTCCAGGGCCAAATTTTTGTCCCAGTCCAGCCCTGATCATGTTTAATTAAATCGGATTATAAGTAGGGATGAACCAAAGTGCCCTGGGTTTGGCAAACTTCAGAGAGGTTTGGATGCCAACAATCATCAATTCCCGACTTGACTACGCAAATTCGCTCTACGTAGGATTACCCCAATATCAGCTTGCGCGCTTGCAACTCATCCAAAATACGGCGGCAAGACTGTTAACAGAAAAAAAACCCTGGGAATCCATTTCCCCATCCCTAAAGAGCCTACACTGGCTAACCGTGAAGAATCGGATCACATTCAAGACCCTCTGCCTCACCCACAAATGCATACAAGGAACGCTCCGCTATATCTCCAGGAGAAAATAAAACACTACACACCGAATCGCAGTCTTCGATCAGCTAACCAAAACCTCCTCATCATTCCCAAATACCGCTACAAAGCAAAGGGAGAACGAAGATTCGCAGTCCAAAGACCTCGACTATGGAATGCTCTTCCAACCAACATCCGCATGGAAGCAAACCACCAGGCCTTCAGGAAAAAACTAAAGACCTTCCTTTTCTAAGAAGCTGACAACAGAGAATGCATCAAGCGCCTTGAGGCGATTCAGTTCGCATTTGCAGCTCTCTACAAATTATTCATTCATTCATTCATTCATTCATTCATTCATTCATTCATGCCAAACCTGAACCCCATTAAGTTCAAAGGGAGCTAAAACTGTCAAATTAAAAATGTACATCACAGAGATGCACCCCTTTCACAGGCAGCATTAGGGCACCTCCCAGGCATGCTATTTAAAGGAATTGGACATTTTTAATGTTTCACTTTAAGCATTTAAAAATCACTGCACCTGACCGAATTAAATGTAAAAAAATATTTTTGCATTGGTACGTTTTGGTACATGTTTCCCACCCTTCCTTCCTCCCATCCCTCCCAACAACCCCGCCACCCACCCCCACCGAAGGAATTATTTTTTTTTGTTACAACCCCTTGCCTATTAGCCCAGAAAATAGGCATTTTTAATTTATCACATTTCAATAGGGTTTGGGACCCAAGCTTCTTTGAAATTTGCCAAACCCTGCTCAAACCAAACCCAGGGCAATTTGGCTTATCCTTACTCTATCTACCTATTATCTATCTGTCTATCAGTCTGTCCATCTATCTCCCAATCTCCCAGTGATGTACCTCTCTATATCCATTTGTTTGCTTATACATTATTCTTCCATCCGAGATAATGTGTAGTAATGTCATCACACCTACAATGTTATCATGGCTCATGAATCTTGAAAGTTAACTTATACTGTATCACGTAAACTATCTATCTATCTATCTATCTATCTATCTATCTATCTATCTATCTATCTATCTATCTATCTATCTATCTATCTATCTATCTATCTATCTATCTATCTATCTATCTTTCATTTAGATAAGCTCTTTCTCTCTGAAATCAATTCGGAGAAGGCAGGCGAGCATGCAATAATGAAATGGCTCTTTTTTTGATGCACTCCGTCTCCTCAGTCAGCATGGGGTTGATGATGATAACTAATTAGGCTGTTAATGCTTTTGCACAAGACAAGATCCTGATTCCCAGCCAACAAGCCTTGTCTTCTAAGGGTGCTTGACAACCTTACCATCAGCTTACCTTTGTAGCTGAAACACAAAAAGAGTGACTACTTCATTTCCACTTCATCCTCGAAATACTGTATCTTCTTAAAGTTGAACATGAGTTAGTTATCTTCGGCGTGTGTGTATTTAATGTTCGCTGTGGGTGAAATGACCACAGAGAGCGATGATGTTTTTAAGCTGGCCATAGATGGATCGAAATATGAGCGGACCAGCAGGGACTGCTCAGTTTTTTTCAATTAGCCCAGCTTTAGTCTTGGCTGCTTATGACTCTACCTTTAGCCTGGTGTGTCTATCCTGGTTCTTCATAGTCTAGCATGGCTTCTTAAAAGCTGGCTCTAGTTTTGGGGTTTAGTCTTTGGTTCCCACTAGGGCTAATGCCACGTACACACGGTCGGACTTTCCGACGGGAAATGTTGGATGCGAGCTTGTTGTTGGCAAGTCCAACCGTGTGTATGCTCCATCGAACATTTGCTCTCGGAATTTCCGGCCACAAATGTTAAAGAGCAGGTTCTCAAGTTTTCCACCAAACTTCACTTGTTGTCGGAAAGTCCGACCGTGTAGGCTCCATCGAACATTTGCTGTCGGAATTTCCAGCCACAAATGTTTAAGAGCAGGTTCTCAAGTTTTCCGCCTAACTTCACTTGTTGTCGGAAAGTCCGATCGTGTGTACACAAGTCCGTCGCACAAAATTCCACGCATGCTCGGAATCAAGCAGAAGGAGCCGCACTGGCTATTGAACTTCCTTTTTCTCGGCTCGTCGTACTTCTTGTACGTCACCGCGTTCTCACGTTTCGGAATTTCCGGCAACATTTGTGTGACCGTGTGTATGCAAGACAAGTTTAAGCCAACATCCTTCGAAAAAAAATCCACGCTTTTGTTGTCGGAATGTCCGATCGTGTGTACGCGGCATAAAGCTGGCCATACATGGACTGAAATTCGCCCGGTTTAGCAATGACTGGTTGATATTTGATCAATGTGTGACTTCTGTTCAACCACCCTGTTGGATAAAAGCCATTCAGGCAATAGGTTGCAGTGCTGATCTTTGAATTTTGAAAGCGGGGAAGTCTCCGCTGTGCAGCGGGAAGGATTCAAGGCAGATGGGGGAATCGGGCCAGTTTTTTGTCATTCAACCCGCGGGTTGGCCCACGTATGGCCAGCTTTAGACTGCATTAGGTTTGTGTGTTAAAGTAAATGTAAACCCTAATGTCGAACTTCTACTTGCTACCTTTCAAACTGTTAAATGTTCTATTGAAAGAAGGTAGTTATATCTTTTTGATAAGTATAAAAAATACCTGGCACGCACTAACAGGTTAAATTTAACGGGAACTATTGTAAACCCAAGCCATACCATTCAAATAGACACAGGGCCCCCGTCCCTAACCAAGGGACGAGTACAAGAGGACATGTGTTGAGGTCCTTAACCACGAGCATACCAAGAGCGTGCTGGCCAACCCCTCCCCTTCACATACCACACTAGGTTGTCATATAGACAAAATAAGGCTTCAGGTGGAGTCAAATCCCCTGCCCATCGTTCCCCCTTCCCTTTCTTCTACCCTCACATCCATAGCTTAGTTCTCCAGCGTAAGTCCCAATATCTAATACCATCACGCTGTTCTTGATGGAACACTCCTTCAACGCAACAGAACAGCACTTAAACCTATACCCCACACAACCACATAATATATATTAACCAAGCATAAGAACCCAACCCCATTCTCATCAACACTATAAGTTGAAAGGGGGTTCCTAATACATAACGTGTCACCCTTTATGAACCCAATGGTAGAGGAGTTTCTTCTTTTTCTTTTTTGTTTCTTTCATATTTTGATTTACTATTGATACGTTATTACGGTAGGTATTAAGACGGTGAAAATATATGCTGCTTTTGTTCTTCATGCATAAGTTCTATACTACAGATCTACACCAAATACTGTTTTGTATTTACATATTGTTTACATGATAACATTGTAATCTGCTTTTATTTTCCTCAATAAAAACTTATTGGAAAAAAAAAAAAAAAAAAAAAGTAAAAAAAAAAAAAAAAGAAAAGAAAAGAGAAACAGGTTACTATGATGGCATTAAAAAAAAAAAAAAAAAACAGTTGGCAGTTAATACTGCTTCAGAGTCTAACTAGGTGAATATAAAAGCTACTAACTGACACAGATATGCAACCATTTATACATCATTAAATGTATTTTTTTAATATTTTCAATGCAAAAAATATATAAAAATAGCCATTGATCCTGCAAGAAATCCATTGAGCTTATAAATTCCTGTGCTTGTGCTACACTTATCAGCACAATCTCCATTTGCCCAGTTCAAAGCTGTGGACTACAGAACACCTTCTCCCCATATTATGAAGAAGAGCTAAAAAAAACCGTACTCCTACCTTCTCCATAAGCTCAACCCTCACAGTTATTACCTTTTGTACCACTTGCCCCTCCTTTTTAGATTGCACGCTCCTATGATCAGGGTCCTCCTAATCCTCTATTGAATTGTATTGTACCTGAATCATTTATTGTTATTTTGTAAAAGCGCTGCGCAAGCTGTTGGCGCTATAAAAATCATGTATAAAATAATAATAATATTTATAAATATACTGTATATAAATATATATTACACGTATACAGCATATATTAATTTCACTTTATTGCATAGCATTTTTCCTCCCCTCCTTTTTCTGCTTTTATATGCTTCATATATATCACATCACATATATGCTTTATATGCTATGCTAGATATTTTATAATCATTTTAAAGTAATCCTTATCTGTAATGTTTATAGCATGCTAATATTATATTAATGGGTGCAGCGGTGCATAGTAGCCAATCAGCTTCTAACTTAAAGGGATTGTAAAGTCTCATGGTTTTTCACCTTAATGCATTCTATGCATTAAAGTGAAAAACTTTCTGTGCTGCAGTTGCCCTCAGAGCCCCCTCCCCTTTTTCTTACCTAAACCCATCCGTTCCAGTGATGTGCACAAGCCCAGCGGCTCCAGCCGCTGTCTCCGTCCTCATTGGATAGATTGATAGCAGCAGGAGCCATTGGCTCCCGCTGCTGTCAATCACATCCAATGACACGGGAGCGGGGGGCAGGGCGGGGCTGAGTCCCAGCTGTCTGTGTCAATGGAGCAGCAGCAGGACTTGGGAGCACGCCCGCACGGGTGCCCCTATGGGAAGCTGCTCTCCGTGGGGGCACCCAATGAAGGAGAGGCACCAGGCGCACCGCTGGGGCACCCCAGAAGAGGCGGATCGGAGCTTCTCTGTGCAAAACCCTTGCACAGAACAGGTAAGTATAACATGTTTGTTATTTAAAAATAAAAATCTTTAAACCTTTACAATCACTTTAAGCTTGTTCAATTAAGCTTGGACAATAAAACCTGGAAGCTGATTGATTTCTATGCAGAGCTTCACCAGAATTTGCACTCTCCAGTTTTAGTATATCAACCTCATTGACTTTTCTTTGGCAATCTTAACCAGCCGCCGTCATTATACTGCGGCAGGTCAGCACGATCCCGCGAGCCGTTGTAGCTATACGTCAGCTTCTTTAAGCAGGATAGCAGGCGCGTGCACGCTCCCACTGCACTACGGGGATGCCGATGCTTGTGGCCAATGGTTGCAATGACTGCCAGCCATGAGCGATCGCGGGAACGAGAGGCAGAACAGGGACGTGTGTGTGTAAACACACAAATCCCTGTTCTGTTCTGTGAGGAGAGACAGATCGTGAATTCCTAATAGCTAGGAACAATGATCTGTCATCCCCACTAGTCAGTCCCCTCCCCCCACAGTTGGAACACACAGTCAAGGAACACAGTTAACCCCTTGATCGCCCCCCTAGTGTTAACCCTTTCCCTGCCAATGACATTTATTCAGTAATCAGTGCATTTTTATAGCATTGATCGCTATATAATTGTCAATCGTCCCAAAAATGTGTCAAAAGTGTCCGATGTGTCCGCCATAATGTCGCAGTCACGATAAAAATCACAGATCTCTGCCATTACTAGTGAAAAAAAAATAATAAAAATGCCATAAAACTATAAAAAATCTCCAAAAACACTGCGCTTACTCGGTAAAATAGCAGCTCACACAACAATCAAGGAAATTGGTAAATAATGCAGGTGTATATAGTGTAGCGCTGATTGGGATAAGAATTTTTCAAATTACAAAAAATCAATATATCAAACCATTATTCCTAACCTATGTATTTCAAAAAACATTGAGAGTGAATTCCAATAGGCACCTATTACATATAAGATCTGAAGACACAATAAAAAGTCCAACATAGATGGTGGTGTTCTACACCACGTGAAATAGCAAACTGAGAAGAAGTGATATAAAATAAATGGGTCCTCCGTGTGGAAGCAATACAGGCTTACCAGAACCGTTGGACTCAGAGAGACGTATGTCACCTGAGTCAATAACGCTTGTGTTGCCACCAGGCAATGAAGTGGGGTTTCACAGTGGAACGTTGTGGAATCCAGATGTTTGTTCTAGGACTCTCGACAAACCTCTTTCGCATGTAACCCGGTCTCGTAGTGGCCCATATAGGGTAAAAGAAGTAGCCACATAGTGTAATAACGTTTTAAAAATAAATTTATTAAATAGTAGAACACTTACATTCTTCGTATTGAAAAAGCGCTTATAAATAAAATTGTGGCAGGCAGTGGAGACTCGGAATGTTGCTTCTGCTTGGAACCCATTATTTACCTGCAATGAAAAAGAAGAAGAGTTACGATAGAGGAAAGTTACTCTACCAACATGTGAAATTTGAACGAACTATGTAACTTGTTAAAAAAGTTATGCCCACTTTTGCATTACTTTTGGTACAGCCCTCGTCTATAGCGCCATCAGTTTACACAGCACTTTACAAAATTGCAAATTTACAAAATATCAATGCGGAAGATTAAGTCAATTTGGTCATTAGATTGAAAAACTCATGTATTAGTGGAAGTCCTAGGACATACTCTTTGGAACACAGCAATGCCACCACCCTTGGCTTTCGATTAACACTCAAGCCGTGTACACACGAGCGGAATGTCCGACAGAAAAAGTCAGATGGAATCTTTTCATCGTCTATTCCGATCATGTGTAGGCCTCATCGGACTTTTTTTTTCGTAAATTCTGATGGACCTAGAAATGGAACATGTTATAAATATTTCTGATGGAACCAATTCCTGTCGAGAAAACCGATCGTCTGTATGCTGTTCCGATGGACCAAAAACGTTGCATGCTGTGAAGCAAGTACGAGACAGAAGCTATTGGCTACTGGCTACTGAACTTCCTTTTTCTAGTCCCGTCGTACGTGTTATACATCACCGTGTTCTGGACGGTCAGACTTTGGTATGACCGTGTGTATGCAAGACTGCATGAGCGGAATTCCGTCAGAGTTCCGTCAGAGAAACATTCCGAGTTTATTCCGACGGCAAAACCGGTCGTGTGTACGCGGCATCAGAGTTAGCAGGCCTTGGGGGAAAACCCACGTTTCCACTGTACATAGTGGCTGTTATTAGTGGAAGATGGAACACTAAACGGTTAGGTGGTTAAAGGCAAACAACCTGAAATTCCATCTGTGGCCTTCAATCAAATTTGTTTTCTGGTATACATAGCACGGCCAACTTTGAGATACTTAATGACCTTGATGAATACTTGAAGATCAATAACAATTTTATGTCATCAAAAGATTGATACACTTTTTTTTTCCTCCTCCGGCATTGTGATACTAGAGGTTGAAAGTCAAAGCTTGCCTTGGCCTGTCCTGCCTTCTATAAACAGAATTCACGTATGCGGGCTGGTAAATAACCGATGAACTCACTTAGCTGTGATTATAGATTTTCTCAGAGCTTCTTTATACCACAATTTGTTTTTGATTCTTAATTCAAGGTTGTCTGGGGGTAAGTTTGCCAACTTTTTTTTTTAACAGTAAGTGTGAAGCCAGCCAGCGGTTCAGTCAACCTTTATGCCAGGCAGACATGTGGTGGACATAACTCAAGTTGGTGGTTACAATATACTGTACATTACAGGGCCTGTTCTGTTAATGATTTTCTTTTCTCGTTTTTACAGTTCATTTTGTTGTAAGAACTACATAGAAGTTAAAGCTGAACTCCAGGCAGTGGCGGAACTACCAGGGTCGCAAAGGTTGCACTTGCATCCGAGCCCTGGTGTTCCGCCACTGTTGCGGGAGTCCAAGAGCCCGGACTGTGTCTCCACTGCATGGCTGCTGGCCCCTTACATCAGAGTTCCCCTTAAAATTAGAGTCTGCAGTATTCTCCCTTCCCAGAGCACCCCTTACATCAGAGTTTCCCTTTGCATTAAGGTCCACAGAGCTCCCACTTACAGAGAAATTCTGTGTACTCTCATGTAAGGGGGGCTCTGTGGACTCTCATGTATGAGGGCTCTGCAGACTCTCATGTAAGAGGGGCTCTGTGGACTCTGGTGTAAGGGGGGCTCTACAGACTCTGATGTATGGGGGGGCTCTGCGGACGCTGATGTAAAGGGGCTCTGCGGACTCTGATGTAAGGGGGGCTCTACGGACTCTGATGTAAGGGGGGCTCTGCATAATCTGATGTAAGAAGGACTCTGGGAACCCTGATTAAAGGGGAATGCTGGGAACTATGATGTAGGTAGGGGGCTCTGGTTACCAGAGCCCCCCTTATATCAGAATTACCCTTTACACCAGAGTCTACAGTGTTCCCCCTTACATCAGAGTCCCCTCCTTACATCACAGTTCTCAGTGTTCCTCCTTAAATCAGAGTCCCCAGAGTTCAACCTTACACCAGAGTCTGCAGAGTCCACCTTACAGTGTAACGGAACTCTGCGGGTTCAGATGTAAAGGGGAACTCTGTGGTTTCAGATGTAAAGGAGAACTTCATAGTTTAGAGGTAAAAGGGAAATCTGCGAGTTCAGATGTAAAGGGGAACCTTGTACATTCAGATGTAAAGGAAGAACTCTGTGGACTCTAACGTCACCCTTCACAAGGAGAGAGAGCAGCAGTGATTGGTCTTTATTACAGGAAGCTCTACACAGAGGGAAAGTCCCACACTGGATTACTGCACAGATCTGGAAGAAATACACAATGCAGAATCAGGGAAGAATACACACGACTTTTGTGTTTAGGCAATATTTGCTAATCACGGAGTTCAGATTTGGCGTAGACCCAAAGTAAGATATACTTTTTTTGTTTGGTGTTAGTTTGGTATGGCCTTCTCACCATAACTTGTATGGTTTTACTGTCTAATTGCAGCTAGTATAAATACTCTATTGTGTGTTTGTATCTGCTTGTTGTTATTCTCTACAGAGCATGTGTCAGATATAGAGAAAGATTGCAGACCTCTGAGCCAGTCAGACTCTGCTATACTACCTAATGTTGTCAGTCTCACACAGTAAACCTGCTTACACGGGGGAGAATAAAAGGAGAACTCCATGTCCTGCTTCTTCCAATCAGCATGCAGGGGATGAGTTCTGTACAGCTTAAATGCAGTGGAGGTAAAAAAGACTTGGCTGGTGTTCTCTGTTCTCTTTACAGTGATGAACAGGAATAAAAATCAGACGGAACTTTTCAAGTTTTGCTACGCTATCCAAAAACAATGCTTTAGCTGAAGGTTTTGTTAATGACTCAAAATTTTCTTATTTAATCCCCCCCCAATAATGTCTTATGGGCCCACGGCAGCCTTGGGGCACCTACAACATTATAAGCTCATAGTAAATATACAGCATGGCCACCATACGTACTGTCCATGTATGTCCCTCAGCATTGTTGAAAAAGTTGCCTAGACTGTCATACACCATTACATTGAACAAGTGCTTCTGATGGATAAAGTTCATTTAAATGTGTACAGAAGAACTGGACCAGATAATGAAATTCTTACTTTTCGTCTTGGTTTATGGGTAAGCCTCAAGGAGTGCGAGACGTTTGATAAAATCCATACATACTTGCTACACCATAGCCAAGAGGATGAATACGTATTGATTACCTTTCTAGGAGGTTTGGATTGTAATGGTCCATAAAGAAAATAAAAAGCAATGCTTTATGGCAAGAGCTGGCCCAACAAGAGAGTCAGTGTGTGAAGGTTTTGCTTAATATAGTGGTAGCAAACCCTGGATTTGGATTTTTTACTTGCACCATTTAGGATAGTGGTCACCAATGTGTCGGACCTCGTGGACCACTAAACTGATAATTTTGAATCCCGTGGACCACTAACATGAATTTGACATGCCTTACACACACAATGCTCTGGCTCTCTGCCCCCTCCCCATCGATCACACTACTGTCTTATACATACAATGCTCCGGCTCTCTGCCCCCTCCCCCTCGATCACACTACTGTCTTATACACACAATGCTCCGGCTCTCTGCCCCCTCCCCCTCGATCACACTACTGTCTTATACACACAATGCTCCGGCTCTCTGCCCCCTCCCCCTCGATCACACTACTGCCTTATACACACAATGCTCCGGCTCTCTGCCCCCTCCCCCTCGATCACACTACTGTCTTATACACACAATGCTCCGGCTCTCTGCCCGATCCCCCTCGATCGCACTACTGTCTTATACACACAATGCTCCGGCTCTCTGCCCCCTCCCCCCTCGATCGCACTACTGTCTTATACACACAATGCTCCGGCTCTCTGCCCCGTCCCCCTCGATCACACTACTGTCTTATACACACAATGCTCCGGCTCTCTGCCCCCTCCCCATCGATCACACTACTGTCTTATACACACAATGCTCCGGCTCTCTGCCCCCTCCCCCTCGATCACACTACTGTCTTATACACACAATAATCCGGCTCTCTGCCCCCTCCCTCTCGATCACACTACTGTCTTATACACACAATGCTCCGGCTCTGTGCCCCCTCCCCCTCGATCACACTACTGTCTTATACACACAATGCTCCGGCTCTCTGCCCCCTCCCCCTCGATCACACTACTGTCTTATACACACAATGCTCCGGCTCTCTGCCCCCTCCCCCTCTATCACACTACTGTCTTATACACACAATGCTCCGGCTCTCTGCCCCCTCCCCCTCGATCACACTACTGTCTTATACACACAATGCTCCGGCTGTCTGCCCCCTCGCCCTCGATCACACTACTGTCTTATACACACAATGCTCCGGCTCTCTGCCCGATCCCCCTCGATCGCACTACTGTCTTATACACACAATGCTCCGGCTCTCTGCCCCCTCCCCCTCGATCGCACTACTGTCTTATACACACAATGCTCCGGCTCTCTACCCCCTCCCCCTCGATCACACTACTGTCTTATACACACAATGCTCCGGCTCTCTGCCCCCTCCCCATCGATCACACTACTGTCTTATACACACAATGCTCCGGCTCTCTGCCCCCTCCCCCTCGATCACACTACTGTCTTATACACACAATGCTCCGGCTCTCTGCCCCCTCCCTCTCGATCACACTACTGTCTTATACACACAATGCTCCGGCTCTCTGCCCCCTCCCCATCGATCACACTACTGTCTTATACACACAATGCTCCGGCTCTCTGCTCCCTCCCCCTCGATCACACTACTGTCTTATACACACAATGCTCCGGCTCTCTGCCCCCTCCCCCTCGATCACACTACTGTCTTATACACACAATGCTCCGACTCTCTGCCCCCCCACACTCTGCATCAAACTGCTACCTTACACAGACTCCTCACTGGATCTCACCTCCTTATCCAGCCTCCGTATGTGCTCGAGCTCCATGTTCCCTCCCACAGTCTATGATCAGCGCTGCTATTGGAAGCCCCCTCCTTCTTCACCTTCCGCTCTCTACACTACTCCCGGCACCTCCCTCTGAGTTCACAGGAGTCGGAACTACAGAGGAGGCATCGGGTATCAATGGTATACATCCGCCACAGTTCTGATTTGCGGCAGAACTCCAGACCACCAACATTTTCTCGTGGACCATCAGTGATCCATACTAGCACATAATGCCTTTACCTTGCAGGGAGAATGTTTTTTTTCTTTTCTTTACAAGTTTACTATGGCTTTAAAGGATCAGTCCACCCAAAACTAAAGCCCCATACACACACATCAGATTTTCTGCTGATTTTTGTCTTCAGATTTTCCAAAACCATGTAGTACAAGGGCCTGCCTGATTGCATACAAATTGAAACTCCTAAGGTTTGACCTCATATTATATGGTTTTGGTAAATCTGAAGACAAAAATCAGCAGAAAATGTGATAGTGTGTATGGGGCTTTAGAATGGTGGGCAGAGCGATGGAAATAATTCCTTTATATTTCTGTGGAGAAATGCACATGTAGAATTAATTTATAGTACAGATAGAGCCTAAAATTCAGAGCTGTTTTTTTCAACCCTTATACAGTACAGCTATTTCAGTTAGTTGACCATTGTCAATGCACATTATGAAAACAATGGTGTCCATGGGGTAAGGCCTATGGTTTTCATACAATGCACTGATGATGGCCAACTAGCCTAATGCCCCGTACACACGATCAGAAATTCCGCCAGCAAAAGTCGGATATGAGCTTTTGGTCAGAAACTCCGACCGTGTGTACGCTCCATTGGACTTTTGCTGGTGGAATTCAAGCCAGCAAAAGATTGAGAGCAGGTTTTCTATTTTTCGGTCGGAAAAAGTTCCTATCCGAAAATGCGTTCGTCTGTATGCAATTCGGACGCGCAAAAAAATTGCGCATGCTCAGAAACAATTCGACGCATGCTCGGAAGCATTGAACTTCGTTTTCTCGACTCGTGGTAGTGTTGTAGGTCACTGCGTTCTTGATGGTCGAAAGTTCAGAGAACTTTTGTGTGACCGTGTGTATGCAAGGCAAGCTTGAGGAGGAATTCCGTCGGAAAAAACATCCAAGTTTTTTCTGATGGATTTTCTGATCGTGTGTACGGGGCATTAGACAGATGGATGCAGTAATGAAAAAAATGTCTCTATAATATAAGGCTGTGTTCTACATGTCCGTTTGTCCACCAAGGCATAAAGGAACAGTTTTCTGGTGCTTCCCATTTGTCCCCGTTTGCAGGCAACGGTCCCAGTTTTGACGAGTCTGTCTCTGCCAGTATATATGTCCCACGATTCAGGCACCGATAGTCACTTAGGAGGCGGGCCTTTTTTAATTTTTGGCCACCCGAAGAAGGTAAACAGTGGTGTCCGCCTGTATAGTTCCACCACCTGATCTCTGTAGTCTGGAGTGATACCCACCTTGTGATTTCACCTGACAGCAGTGGAGGCAGCGAACTGGCAGTTGAGAGAGATGGATGCCTTTCGTTGGACGGTGAGGTTGTGATTTCTACTGCACACACCAGACACAGAAGAGAAGGAAACGCTCATATGTGCTACAGCTGTATCCAATGGCCCACAGGACCCTATCTGAGCTTGGCTCTACTGTCTATCCCCTGATATCATACAGCATGAGCTTGCAAAACTGGCAGTGTGAGGAGGTTTTTATTATACTTCTTATGCCGTGTACGAGCGGACTTTTCGACCGGACTGGTCCGACGGACCGAGTCCGGCGGACAATCCGATCGTGTGTGGGCTTCATCGGACCTTCAACTGACTTTTCCAGTCGAAAATCTGACGGACTCTGGATTTGAAACATGCTTCAAATCTTTCCGACGGACTCGAGTCCGGTCGAAAAATCCGCTCGTCTTTATGCTAGTCTGACGGACGAAAACCGACGCTGGGCAGCTATTGGCTACCGGCTATCAACTTCCTTATTTTAGTCCGGTGTACGTCATCACGTACAAATCCGTCGGACTTTGGTGTGATCGTGTGTAGGCAAGTCCATTCATTCAAAAGTCCATCGGAAGTCAGTCAAAAGTCCGAAAAAAGTCCACCGGAATGGCCGTCGGACTTTTGTTGCCGAAAAGTCCACTCATGTGTACGCGGCCTTAGCCCAGCCTTTTTCAACCAGGGTGTCTAGGCATCTTGGAGTGCCTTCTGGGTTCTTCAGGGGTGCCTTGCCCAAATTGCCCAACAATTGTGTACAAGCCAACAGATTGATCAAACAGCATCCTTGTTTTACCCTCCCACCCCTCTCTGTCAGTACTAGGGTCACGTTGGCTGCGTGGGGGGGGGGGGACAAAATGAGGAAGAAGAAACACTGGAATACTAGTCAGTATCAGTGTGCAAAAGTATATTTGCTTTGAAAGAATAAATCATCTCTGATGTGGGGTGTCTTACGTGTGTGGATGTTTCTGCAATTTGTAAAGCTGTTAGTTAAGTTTTTAACATTTTAGAAGGGGGTGCCTCGAGACAGAATTTTAAAGGATGCCTTGGCTGGAAAAAGGTTGCCCCGTACACACGATAAGACTTTCCGACAACAAAACCGTGGAATTTTGTTTGAAGGGTGTTTGGCTCAAACTTGTCTTGCATACACACGGTCACACAAATGTTGGCCAACAATTATGAACGTAGTGACGTACTAGACGTACTACGTGGTTTTTCATCTCTTTACCGCCACCCTTTGGGCTCCTTCTGCTAATTTTTTGTTAGTAGAAGTTTGGTGAGTGTTGATTCGCGCTTTTCTTTTTGCGTTTTTCATTTAGCGCTATTATTATTATTATTATTTTTATTCTTGATATCACTTGAAAAAAAAAAGCTCCATCGGTATCACCAGCAAAGCATCTTCATTATTATCCCATTAAAGAAGAAGAGAATTGTGCGCTGCATTTCGAGATTTCGTAATTTGCCGCATCACCAGGGCTTTTTTTTCTCAGAGAATAGGTGCAGGAACTCAACCATGCCCGCCACACTCACATACCTGCCAAATGGCATCAAATGGTAGCTCTTCCCTCTGCATACAACCCCCTCCCTCCAATGCCCTCATTTTCTCCCCACTCCTTAAAAGCTCCACCATCTATCATATATCTTACCTTTGTTGCAATATTAAGCTGAAGCACCTATCTGGCTGTAGTACCTCCCAGCATACTATACTATACTACAGTCACTTGCAAGGGAGATTATGCAGTAGGAGCATCAACAACTGGTCATCGGGGAACAAAATGGAGACCACTGGGTGCGGCCTACCACACACCCTCTCCTGCCCATGACTGCACTGAACCCTGGGCACCTGTTCTGTATCTCCCTTGTCCCTGTCCGGCACTTAGTGGGATCTGCGCAGGAGATGTGACCTGTGGGAGCTACTGGGAGATAAGCTATCACTTGTAAACGCAGAAGCTGGACTTCAGGTCTACCAAGTGATAGTGGTGAGCAGGGAGCAGAAGACCTGAGCCAGAGGTGGTGGAACTGAGTTCCCCCTAGTTCCTGCTGAAAAAAAAGCCCTGCGCGTCACGAATGTTAATTCTCCATTACGAACACTAGTTTTCAAGACCGACCGCTTCTGGCTCATCCTTGCTTCAGAGCATGCGTGTTTGTACTTTGGACTTTTGTCCGACGGACTTGTGTACACACGATTGGACAATCCGACAACACACATTTGTTGGTGGAAAATTTGAGAACCTGCCAGCCAACATTTGTTGGCGGAAAGTCCGACAACAAATGTCCGATGGAGCGTACACACGGTCGGACTTACCGCCAACAAGCTCACATCCAACATTTTCCGTCGTAAAATCCGATCGTGTGTACGCGGCATAAGCCTGTGCATCTACCCTGTTTCCCCGAAAATAAGACCTAGCGTAATTGTCGGTGATGGCTGCAATATAAGCCCTACCCCCCAAATAAGCCCTAGTTAAAGTCCTTGTAGGTCTTATTTTCAGGGTAGAGCTTATTTTCGGGGAAACAGGGTAGGGCTTATTTGGGGGGTAGGGCTTATATTGCAGCCATCACTGACAATCACGCTAGGTCTTATTTTCGGGGAAATAGGGTGAAGTGTCCAGTTTATTTTTTCTGTTCAAATATTTTATTGATGAAGCAGTTCAGTATTTTACATTGAGAAAGTAATACATTTTGTGATAACTAATCAGTATATGATAACAAGAATATAGATGACTTTTAAGGAAGTGTCCAGTTTATTTTGCCTATTAAATTGAATATGCAGTTGGAAATGCTTGTAATATAGTGCATTTTGTGTGTTACTCCTGACCTCTGCACCCTATGCGTTACGCACTCCTGACAGTCTGTGCTTTATATATCCCTGGCCCTTTCACTCATGCATTACATGCTGCTGACCCCTGCACTCTCAGCATTGCACATTCCTGACCCCTGCGCTCTGTATGTTACTTATTCATGACCCCTGCACTCTGTGCTTTATCAAGTAAAAGGAAATAATAGCTATGGTGCAAAATTGAGTGTAAATTCATATTGGGAGAGAGAAAAAAAAGGAGCATGTATAGCTCCAAAACGCGTAATCATGCCCAGTTTACTGACGTCATCCACTGAGCTCAGCCGAGTCTACCCGAGCCTGCCGAGTCCTATGCGAAAGTCCTCCAGCCACATCCAGCTTGCACCCCTGTGTGATTCTGTCCCCGCCACTCATATCCAGCAGCTTCCCGGCATAGTTCTGCATAGTCTGGCTATTCACCCTGCCAGATTGTGCTAAACCTGGCTGCTTCCCGGATGAACTCTGTAAGGTTTATAGACCGATATGCCTTCTTTTCATCTAATACAGTGAGTGCATAATTGTTTTTTTTGATGCTTTTATTATGTTAATAAATGGCTGCACTAAGATGATGGCGCCATCTTCCTTTTATTTTGTATGCACAGACCCCTGCCCTATGTGCATTACCTACTCCTAACCCCTGCACTCTGTACATTGCTTACTCCTGAATTCTGTGCCCTGTGCATTATGCACTCCTGACCCCTGCACTTTGTGCTTTACCCACTCCTGATCCCTGAACTTTGTGCATTCTACTCTCCTGACCCCTGCACTTTGTGCTTTACCCACTCCTGATCCCTGAACTCTGTGCATTCTATGCTCCTGACCCCTGCACTATATGTGTTACCCACTCCTGACCCCCCCACTATATGTGTTACCCACTCCTGACCACTACACTGTGTATGTTATGCGCTCTTGACCCCTGTACTTTGTGCTTTACCCACTCCTGATCCCTGAACTCTATGCATTCTACGCTTCTGACCCCTGCACTATATGTGTTACCCACTCCTGACCCCTCCACTGTGTATGTTATGCACTCTTGACACCTGCACTTTATGGTTAACAGTGGGCATGAGTCAGTGGGGGGGGGGGGGGTCCCTTAAAATGAGAAATAATCACCCTGTTTTTGGATCTGCAATGTAAGTAAGACATGCAAATACCTTCTCTCTCAAAAACTAGGAAGAAATGTTTGAACTGGAGTTCCGATTTAAGCCAAGTGTTTCATTTTGTTATGGCGGAGATAATAGTTATTTTTAGCAGAGGTAAAAAACGAAAAAAAAAAGGAGCTTTTCTGTTGTGTTGTACACAGCTAGTACGTCAATGACCTGCCTTTTCCAAATACAATATGTTTGGATAGGCGGCCCTCCTATAACCAGTATTTAGTATTCATATATTTATGCGGCTCATACAGCATCTTACCGCGGTGTAAAGTACAAATCAGGTTGGTAACATTTTGTTCAAGCACTTCAATTAGAGCGCAGTTAGTAACCACGGAGAGCTTGTTAGAAACAGTTTTCCACTGGTGCTTAAGCTGGACTCTTCAATTATCAAAACAGATGCTTGCCAAAAGCCACAAGACCAATTTAAAAGTAGAATTAGTTCATCAGTAACAACTGTTCTGAGACATCTACATGGATCAGCCTTCTGAGCTGCATGGAGAGTCGACGGTGGAACTGAACACGCTTATGTCTTTATTCAGATCCGTCATACGGCAGTAGAGTGCATCTCGAAATATTGTATTTATTAAATTCATTACTGTTCTCTGCTTAGTCGGAGGCTGCCTTTTTTTTTTTTTTTTTTTTTTTAAATAATCAGCTTTGTTCCAATTTGCAGTTACAAAGTGAAAGGCTCAGGACATTGATAATCTTTAGAACTTCTATTCCTACCCTATAAAAATTGTGTCTGCTTGCGCTTAAAGGGACCCGGTCACAAGAGTAATGTCTGTATTGTCACAGCCTAAAGAAGTTTTTCCAAACCTTTTTTTTACCCCAGAGGCAGGGCAGGACTTAGGGTGGTGGGGGCCCCTGGGCTGGAGTCACTACCTTCTATACATATGCACAGCTCTATAAAACAGAAATAGAAAAGGACAAGGTGCGCCAGACTCAGTGCAGTATTAAAGAACTTCTGTTTAATTGGACAAGACAAAACAGCCAAATGGCTACTCACAAAAGTAGATAATATATAAGCGTATAAGTGGGGGATACAATGGATAAAATGATAATTACCGTATTTATTGGCGTATAACACGCGCCGGCATATAACACGCACCCCAAGTTTAGGAGGGAATTTAAAGGAAAAAATCTTTTAGGAGGGAAGTTTAAGGAAAAAAACTTACATTTAAGTGCCCATCAATGCAGCCTCATCAGTGTCCATCTGCAGCCTTCTCAGTGTCATTGTAGCCTTGTCAGTGTAGCCTTGCCCCAGTGTCATTGTAGCCTTGTCAGTGTAGCCTTGCCCCAGTGTCATTGTAGCCTTGTCAGTGTAGCCTTTCAGTTTAAAAATGGCGCCGCCGAGATACAGAGCTTTCTTTTGGCCACTCTCGTCGGCTCTCGGACGCTCTCGGCGGCTTTCAGTGGCTCTCGGCGGCTTTCGGGACGGGCGAGGCCGGCGGGGCCCTCTATTGGCCGGGGCCCATGGGCTTGAGCCCCATCAAGCCCAATGGAAAGTCCGGCTCTGCCCAGAGGAACCCAGTGGCGGCCGGTGGAATATTGATGTTGTCTCAGCCCAGCTAGCAAGCAATTGAGCTGCAAGTTTGAAAATGATTTGCTAAGCCATCGTTTGTCAGCCTTTTCTCAGTCAAGGCACCAGTGGCGACTGGTGGTAATTTTTTTGGTTACCTGCAGTTACCCCATCTAGGTCATGGGCAGCGCTTCCTCCGGGTGATGGGTGGCGGCTTCCCCTGCATCTCCTCCACCTCAGCATCACGGCGGCTTCCGCCGTGCATCTCCTCCCTCCTCCTAGGCGGCCAATAGGATCGCTTCTCCTCTCGGCCAATCAAGTGACGGAACTCGCTTCCTAAATGGGCTCTTGTCTCAATGTTTCCCTTTGGAATTGTAAAGTGCTGCGCAAACAATAATAGTAACTACTATTTCAAAGAATTGTTCTTAACATTATCTTCCCTTGTGTATCAGGTGAAATTTCCCCTGTTGTGGCTGAAGTGCAGATGCTTAAAGGGTAACTCCACTTTAGTGGGGAAAAAATAATAATATAGCATATACAACTGCAAGTCATATTGAATTTGAATGTTCTGAAAAATGACCTTTCCTTTTCAATCTGCTGCAATTTTCTGTAAATGTTATATGGCAACCTGGAGGTGTTCTGTACACAGAATATGTACAGAACACCCCCCAAGTCCGCATTGCATGACTCCAGATCAACTTTCTTTGCAAACATTCTGCAAGTCTGCTGCAAGTTCTGGTTCAGTTATGTTGTGCAATAATGGAATAAAGTGTGGTGCTGCGCTAATCCTAATGAGATAGGCGCATAAAGGCTCTGTGCTCGTAAGCGTCTTAAAGTGCATCAAAATAGGCTTTGTAAATGTAACAGAGCAATAGAGAGATGACCTACTATGGCAATAGTGTCCTTATGTGCTAATAGTGTATATGGTCAAGAAAATCATAATAAAAATACACAATAAATAAAAATCAATATAACGTGCAAAGTGATTGGTGTTTAAACATCACAGTAGCAAACATAAAAGTATGAGTGAGTATAGCTTGGATAGAAATATAGCTTGGATAAAAATAACAGCTGGCTAAGACTATCATCAATCGCCAATTGGCTAAAAACAATATAAATCAACACATTCGTAGGTGCGTATATAACCAAAGTGCATCCAGTGCAAGTTAAAATGTGATTAAGTGCTTAAAAGTCCATAAACATGCATGCAGATCTGCGTGCAAAATATTCTCAGGTGCAGTGTTCCTTGCGGCGAAAAACAATCAATCGCAAGTCCATAAAACATGTACTGACTTCCGTGCTAAACACAGGTGACAGTAGTGGTCAGTCTTCATGCAACAGTGTGCACATTGGTGGGCAATGGCCCCTTACCTGAAGGTAATGGGGTAAGCGCGTTTAGCCAATCAGAGGCATGGCAGCCTATGTAGAGATCCTGGGTCTAGTCTGCAGTGGAGGATGGTGGAAATATGGTCCTATCCTGATCGCTTCTATTGTAGGGGCATCTGGTCCTTCCAAGTAGTGTCCCGGGGTCACCCAGATAGATAAAGAAAGGAAGCCCACAATAGTGTAGTATTGCATGGAAGCGTATCAGTTTTATTACAGCATAAACTACAGTACTTACATAAAACGTTAAAAACCGGATGGAGATCCGACGAGCGGCGAGCTCGTAATACCAATAACAGTCAGAGAGTGCCTGTTCCGTCCCTACGCGTGACTTCAAGGTCACGTGACTTCTTCAGGGGACCACTGCAACTTTGCTCTTGCTAGAGACTTGCCATGGAAATTTGCTACAAATTGGAAAAGTGTCAACTAGAACTTGTGCTTCAAGTGCCCTGCAAGTGTACAACTTGCCAGTGAAAATGTGCAGCAAGTTAACAGACTTACAATTTAACACTGCCACAAATGTGTGGTAAGTTATCCTTGCTATCTGGGTACTAGTATTAAAAAAACAAATAAATAAAAAGTCCAGTATATATCTTATTGTTTGTAGACGCTATAACTTTCACTTATTGAGATTTTTTTTTAACAAAGCCATGTAGCAGAATACATTTTGGCCTAAATGTATGAAGAATTTTGATTTAAACATTCTTTTTTTTAATTGGATATGTTTTATAACAGAAAGTAAAAAATATTGTTTTTTTTTTCATAATTTATGCTCTTTTTTTCATTTATAGTGCAAAAAAAAAAAAAAAACAGTGGTGATCAAATACCACCAAAAGAAAACTCTATTTATGGGAATAAAAATGATATACAGTGTTGCATGACCGGGCAATCACCAGTTAAAGTAGCGCAAAACAGATTGTCCGTCTGTTACACTATGGTGTTATCTGCTAGGCTTCTGTGAAAGAAAAAATTTCATGCCTTAATGCCGCGTACACACGAGCGGAATTTCCGTTTGAAAAATCTTGGATGGTTTTTCTGATGGAATTCCGCTCAAGCTTGGCTTGCATACACACAAAACTTCTTTGAACTTTCGACCGTCAAGAACGCGGTGACGTACAAGACTAAGACGAGCCGAGAAAATGAAGTTCAATGCTTCCGAGCATGCGTCGAATTGTTTCCGAGCATGCATAGGAATTTTGCGCGTCGCAATTGGTACAGACGATCGGAACTTTTTCCGACTGAAAAATTGAGAACATGCTCTCAATCTTTTGCTGGCTGGAATTCCGCCAGCAAAAGACCGATGAAGCGTACACACGGTCGCATTTTCGGATCAAAAGCTCCCATCGGACTTTTGCTGGCGGAATTTCTGAATTTCTGACATTTGTTGCTTACAAGTTAAAATCAGTATTTTTTGCTAGAAAATTACTTAGAACCCCCAAATATATAATATATATATATATATATATATATATATATATATATATATATAAAAATATATATATATATATATATATATATATATATATATATATATATATATATATATTTTAGCAGAGACCCTAGAGAATAAACTGGAGATTGTTGCAATATTTTATGTCACACGATATTTGCGCAGCGGTCTTTCAAATGCAATTTTTGGTGAAAAAAACACTTTCATGGATTAAAAAAAACAAAACACTAAAGTTAGGCCGATTTATTTGTAAAATCTGAAAGATGATGTTACGCCGAGTCAATAGATACCTAACAATCATGGTTTGAAATTGTGCACACTCGTGGAATGGCGACAAACTATGGTACCTAAAAATCTCCATAGGCGACGCTTTAAAAAAAATTAACGATCACCAGGTTAGAGTTACAGAGGAGGTTTTTTGCTAGAATTATTGCTCTCACTTTGACGATCGCAGTGTTACCTCACATGTGTGATTTGAACACCGTTTCCATATGTGGGTGCGACTTACGTATGCGTTTTCTTTGCTGTGCGAGCACGCGGGGACGGGAGCGCTTTAAATTTTTTTTTTACATTTTCCCTTTAAAAAAAAAAAAATTCTGATCACTTTTATTGCTCTCACCATGACTGTAAACATCCCTTGTGACAGTAATAGGTGGTGACAGGTACTCTTTATGGAGGGATCGGGGGGGGACTAAAAGAATCCAAATCCCTACTTTGCACTTAAAAGTATTCAGATCGCCAAAAACTGAGATTCTGAATACTGTCATTTTTTTTTAAATTGGCGCCATTGGCCGCCGAGAAAACAGGAAGTGACGTTGTAAGTGTGGATAAGCTGTCACCACATGGTCAAAATTGGTGGTCAAAAAAAAACAAAAAACTACTGCCCAATAGGGCAATATTATCTTCACGAACCTGAATAGCAAAAATGGCCTGGTCAGGAAGGGGGTAAAATCTTCTTAAAGCAAACCAGTTATTAATAAATATTTTTAAAATTGCCTAAAGCAGTGATTCTCAACCCTGTCTTCAAGTACCCCCCCCCCCCCACAGGCCATGTTTGCAGGTTTTCCATTATCTTACACAGGTGCTTTACCTGCTTCAGCCCCGGAAGACTTTACCCCCATCCTGACCAGAGCACTTTTTGCGATTCGGCACTGCGCCGCTTTAATTGACAATTGCGCGGTCGTGCGACGTTGTACCCAAACAAAATTGACGTCCTTTTTTTCCCACAAATAGAGCTTTCTTTTGGTGGTATTTGATCACCTCTGCGTTTTTTTTTTTTGCGCTATAAACAAAAAAAGAGCGACAATTTTGAAAAAAAAGCTAAATTTTTTCCTTTTTGCTATAATAAATATCCCCCAAAAATTTATAAAAAAAATAATTTTTTTTCCTCAGTTTAGGCCGATATGTATTCTTCTACATATTTTTGGTAAAAACAAATCGCAATAAGCGTATATTGATTGGTATGCGCAAAAGTTATAGCGGCTACAAAATAGGGGATAGTTATATGGCATTTTTATTATGTTTTTCTATTAGTAATGGCGGCGATCTGCGATTTTTATCATGACTGCGACATTATGGCAGACACATCGGACACTTTTGACACTATTTTGGGATCATTGTCATTTATACAGCAATCAGTGCTATGAAAATGCACTGATTACTGTGTCAATGACACTGGCAGGGAAGGGGTTAAACACTAGGGGCGATCAAGGGGTTAAGTGTGTCCTAGGGAGTGATTCTAACTGTGGGGGGGGAGGGGCTACCTAGGACATGACAGAGATCACTGCTCCCGATGACAGGGAGCAGTGATCTCTGTCATATCACAAGGCAGAACGGGGAAATAGGCATCTCACCGTTCTGCGGCCCTGTGACACGATCGCCAGGACACGGGCGGACAACGAGTCTGCCGGTCCCTCCAATTAAAGAGGACGTACAGGTACGCCCATTTGCCCACCGCTGCCATTGTGCCGACATATATCGGCGTACAGCGGTCGACAAGTGGTTAAATCAGAGTCAATGGCTTGGTATTTTGGACAGCTATTTTATCTAAGAGAAATTCCCAAAACATGGCCTGTTGGGGGGACTTGAGGACTGAGGTTGAGAACCACTGGCCTAAAGAACCAAAAATGCAGATGGGCCGTACTTTTCAGCAAATCGAGAAAAGGTTTTGGCTTGATTTCCAATTTGAAGGTGCTGTCATTAAAGTGGAAGTAACCCCATCAATTTACCAGTTTCAAAAAAACAGTTAGGTTTCCGGGAATGTAACTGTCACATTGGTTGTGTTGTCAACCAAACTGTCAAACCATCAAATGGATGGTTTCATAACTTATCACATGTGCAGCATCATGGCAACTGAAGATTAAAGTGGTTGTAAACCCTTACAGACCACTTTTACCTACAGATAAGCCTAGAAACCCATCAGGGTGTACTTCCTCTTTAAAGAGAGGCCAAGATGGTGGCTTCCTTGGCTGAAAACGATAGGAGGGTTTCATTCCACTTTAGGAGAGATCAAAACAAAGTCAGGGGTCCCAGTAGTCTTCAAAGTATTGCTAATTGTGGAGATCCTCCGGTCCCAGAGATGCATGGGGCCATATCTTAGATGTCAGCCTTGGCCGAGGCTAGAACAGGAAACCTGGGTAACTCTCCAGGTTCAGAAGATAATATTGCAATATTGGGCAGTAGTTTTTTGGGTTTTTTTGACCACCAAATTTGACCAAGTGGTGACAGATTATCCACACTCAGCCCACTGCCCTACCACCCCCCTCATCCATGGACCCCATAGCAGTCACCCGGGGTGCTACGTCTCTTGTCATTCTGAGCTGTCATTAGTGACGAAATGGATCCACTTCAAACCCATGTCTTCTTCTCACTTGCACAGCCCAAGGGATGAAGTATTTGTATATTGTCCATTATCCTATCTTGATCTTTGTATCAATCTATCTGTAAATCTCCTATGAGTTTTTCCTCTTACAGAAGCTTAGCAGATAACACCATGGTGTAACAGACGGGACAATCTGTTTTGTCCAGCTTTCTTAAAATAGACAGGAAGCTAGTTAAATATACTAAGTTACAACAAGCATTTGCAAATTACTACGGCTCACCGCCTGCGTGAATCATCCCGTTAAAAGGAAATGCACAAATATACCTAATTTCTGAGTAAGGCTAATGTTAACTTTGCTGTTACAAATGCACAAATGTGCCAGCCTAGTAATTAAAGTGTAGTGTATTTTCACTACTTGGAAATTTTAACTTAGATATGTTCTATGTGACTTTTTTCCTTTTTTTAATTCTTTTTATTGAGATTTTATAAAGTGCAAAAACATAGTAGCGGCGGCCACAAGAACGCTGCCACAATAACAGGCCTCACAAGGCCAAAACTTACAGGACAAAAATTACAGAAAGCAAAACGACTTCCTGGCTAAATAACATGGACCTTCTGTGTGATATTATCACAAGCTGGCTCTGCTCTAGACATGTGCAATTAGTTTCTTTCCAAATTTGTTTTTTTTTAATTGAATTTCGACAAATTCGTTAATTGGGAAACATCCGAATTATTCTGAAAACCCGTTAACAATTTTTTTCCCCGAATATTCGTAAGTTCGAATGTACGTAAATTCATAAATTCGGAAACCCGAAAATTTGAAATGGCAGAGAAAAGGAAAAAGGACGTCCGCACTCCAAAATAATGCCTTTATTGAATAAAGCTTGATCCATACATCAATCAGAGACACAAAATTTGAAAATCTGAAATAATAACTAATAATCACTATCACTAACTATTAAATTATAGGTATTGGAATTTCCTTTCAAATTTGTCTGTTAGAGCCCTTGCACACTGGGGCGGGGGGCGGCGTCGGCGGTAAAACGCCGCTATTATTAGCGGCGTTTTACCGTCGGTATGCGGCCGCTAGCGGGGCGGTTTTACCCCCCGCTAGCGGCCGAGAAAGGGTTAAATACCACCGCAAAGCGCCTCTGCACAGGCGCTTTGCCGGCAGTATAGCCACGCCGTCCCATTGATTTCAATGGGCAGGAGCGGTAAGGGAGCGGTATACACACCGCTCCTTCACCGCTCCGAAGATGCTGCTGGCAGGACTTTTTTTACCGTCCTGCCAGCGCATCGCTCCAGTGTGCAAGCCCTCGGGGCTTGCACACTGGATACACAGCAGCGGCACTTTCGGGGCGGTTTGCAGGAGCTATTATTAGCGCAATAGCGCCTGCAAACCGCCCCAGTGTGCAAGGGCTCTTAGTGAACGCAACGAATACGAATTTATCCGAAGTTACGAATTATCCGAAACAATGAATGCCGCATCTAAACAAATGGAACGTAATGAATAATAATAATAATAATAATAAATAAGAATAAGAAAACATTTTTTTTATTATTATTTATTATTAATTAGTTCTGTTCCATTTGTTTAGATGCGGCATTCATTTTTTTGGATAATTCCTAACTTCAGATAAATTTGCATTCGTATAAATTATAGGTATTGGAATTTCCTTTCAAATTTGTCTGTTAGTGAACGTAACGAATACAAATTTATCCGAAGTTACGAATTATCCGAAATAACGAATGTTGTATCTAAACGAATAGAACGTAATGAATGATAATAATAAATAAGAATAATAATAATAAAAACTTTTTTGTATCATTATTTATTATTAATTTGTTCCGTTCCATTTGTTTAGACGCGGCATTCCTTATTTCAGATCATTCGTAACTTTGGATAAATTCATATTTGTTACGTTCACTAACAGACATATTTGAAAGGAAGTTCCAATACCTAACATTTAATAGTTAGTTATTGTTAGTTAGTTATTCTTTAGAATTTTTTAAATTTTCGTTCTTTCGAATGTTTGGATTTTCTTTCTTCTTTTCGGATTTTTGGTATTTTCGAATTTACAGATTTACGAAATTACGAATTTTCAAATTTACGAATTTGTGAATTTTCTAATTTTCAAATTTACGAATTTTCAAATTTACGAATTTTCAAATTTACGAATTGTGATCATAACGAATAACCCGAAAAACAAAAAACAAAAAAAGAAATGAATGCAACTAAAAAGAAAACAAACACATTTTTTGGCAGTGCGCATGTCTACTCTGCTGTATTTTCATGACAGCATTAAAAAAAGCAGTTAGTAGATCAGCCACTAGAGGGAGCAAATACTTTATTGGCAATTACTCTGCTTCTCTTTTTAACAGCTGTAGAGATAAGATCTCCCACACAGGGAGTGCATTGTTTTCAGAGTTTTGGCAAACTTATTGGTTTACATTGGGAGAATGAGCAGTAAAATGCAACTATTGTGTAGCACTGCAAAGCACAAAGAAAAGACTGTGTAAAAAGCATAAAAAAGTGATGGCAGAAAAAAAACCAAGTGGCTCATTTGCTCCATTTTTTATACATGATTTTGTAGTTTTTTGGGGGGTTTTTTTGTTAACTTTTTTGTCTACATATAGATCTGTTTGTCCCAAACATGTTTGAATCCACTTATTGTTGACTGATTCACTACCTTATTCCAAGCATCGAGTACTGGCTTTATATTGAAAATACCGACCTCCTGAACCGCATTCACCACCTCCATGTATTTAAAGGTTTCGGTCGTGTGTCCTCTTCCCCGTCTTTCCTCCAAACTGTACATATTAGGTTTCTGATATGTTTTGTCCCTCACACCTTTTACCATTTTGTTGCCCGTCTCTGGACTTGTTATACAATATTTATACATACAGCGGGTGAAATAAGTATTGAACACGTCACCATTTTTCTAGGTAAATATATTTCTAAAGGTGGTATTGACATGAAATGTTCCCGGCATGTCGGTAACGCCCCATGCAATCCACACATATAAAGACACCAAAACAAATAAGTTCAGAAATGAAGTTCTGTGTAATAAAATGGAATGACACAGGGAAAAAGTATTGAACATGCTAACTGGAATTTATTTAATACTTGGTACAAAATCCTTTGTTGGTAATGAGAGCTTCAATATGCCTCCAGTATGGAGGAACTAGTCGCATGCGTTGCTCAGGTGTGGTTTTGGCCCATTCTTCCACACAAACAGTCCTCAAATCTTGAAGGTTCTGTGGGACTCTTCTATGAACTCTGATCTTTAGTTCTTTCCACAGATTTTCTATTGGATTCAAGTCAGGTGATTGGCTGGACCATTCTAGCAGCTTTATTTTCTTTCTTTGAAACCAGTTGAGAGTTTCCTTGGCTTGATGTTTGGGATCATTGTCTTCCTGAAATGTCCTCCCTCGTTTCATTTTCATCATCCTGGTAGATAGCAGCAGATATTTATCAAGAATGTCTTGGTACATTTTTCCATTCATCCTTCCTTCAACGACATGAAGTTTGCCAGTACCGTATGCTGAAAAACAGCCCCACACCATGATGTTCTCACCTCCAAACTTCACTGTTGGTATGGGGGGTGTTTTCGGGGTGATGTGCCATTTGACCTCCAAACATGGAGTGTATTATGGCATCCAAATAGTTCACTTTTGGTCTCATCTGACCGGACTATATTCTCTCAGTATTTCATAGACTTGTCCAAATCTTGTGCAGCAAACTTTAAACGAGCTTCAACATGCTTTTTTCTTCAGCAATGGAGTGTTGTGTGGTGAGCGTGCATACAGGTCATGGCGGGTGAGTGCATTACTTATTGTTTTCTTTGAAACAATTGTACCTGCTAATTCCAGGTCTTTCTGAAGCTCTCCACAAGTGGTCATTGGCTCTTGGACATCTCTTCTGATAATTCTTTTTCACTCCTCTTTTAGAAATCTTGTGAGGAGCACCTGGTCGTGGCCGGTTTATGGTGAAATGATGTTCTTTCCAGTTCCGGATTATGGCCCCAACAGTGCTCACTGGAACATTCAGAAGTTTAGAAATCCTTCTGTAACCAATACCATCAGTATTTTTGCAACAATAAGGTTGTGAAGGTCTTGGGAGAGCTCTTTGCTTTTACTCATCATGAGATGTTTCTTGTGTGACACCTTGGTAATGAGACACCTTTCTATAGGCCATCAGTTTCGACTGAACCAGCTGATATTTGCACTGACAAGGGGTAGGATTGCTTTCTAATTACTGATAGATTTCAGCTGGTGTCTTGGCTTTCCATGCCTATTTGCACCTCCCTTTCTTCATGTGTTCAATACTTTTTCCCTGTGTCCTTCCATTTTATTACTCATAACTTAATTTCTGAACATATTTGTTTTGGTATTTTTGTATGTATGGATTACATGGGTTGTTACCGACATGTGATGAAAATGTCATATCAATAGCATCTTTAGAAATATATTTACCTAGAAAAATGGTGACGTGTACTTATTTTACTCGCTGTATAACTTTTTTTTTACTTTTTTTAGGAAGCATATAACAAAACAAAATTTAGGTGCTTACAGTACCCACATTTTAAAATACATTTAATATATACCTGCATGCATTGATGTTTGCCTTTTTTTTGTATTTGTCTAGATTCCAGCTTCATAAAAATTGTCCAGACATAAAAAAAAATTAAGAAAAAAAACTCCAGACATAAAATACATGATGCAGCATTTATTTTCGTTATTTCCGTTAGCAATAATTTGGTGCTAGACATGTTTAATAAAGTTTGTGTCTGCCTAGAACCCAGAGGGAAAGATCTTTTCGTGAAACGCTCGCTCTCTCAGTGAACCTTGACTGTGTTTACTTTATCGTACTGCGGCAACCTCATAGTAAGCAAGCCCAATAAAGAGACCCATTCATCCTCCTACGTGAACTGTGTCCAATTTTCCCGACACACTGGCTTTCTTCATGCACAAATAGTCCCCCAGCATTGCAACGTGCGCTTAGCGTCATACCAATGGGCACGCCGGAGACCGGCTTCCTATTAATCTTTTGCTGCTTCTTAAAGCTGAACTCCAAGCAAACAGCTAAGCACACCAATGAATTACATACTGTATGCAGAGATGTTTCATTTGCCAACCTATATGTATTTTCGTCTATCCAGTCCTGAGATTTTCACAGCTCTGTCACACAGCACAGCTCTGCCCCCCCCCCCCCCCCCAAATGCAATGCTACAGCGCGGGAAAAAATTATCATATCCCCTGCTGATTTTGTACGTTTGCCCACTGACAAAGAAATGATCAGTCTATAATTTTAATGGTGGGCTTATTTTAACAGTGAGAGACAGAACAACAACAACAATATCCAGAAAAACGCATTTCAAAAAAGTTATAAACTGATTTGCATTTTAATGAGTGAAATAAGTATTTGATCTCCTATCAATCAGCAAGATTTCTGGCTGCCAGGTGTCTTCTATACAGGTAACAAGCTGAGATTAGGAGCACTCTCTAAGACCTGGTTCACACCTATGCATTTTTTAGCGCGTTTTCTGTTTTGCGGAAACACATTACAGTCCATTTTAACATGGTTTCCTATGGATGTAGTTCACGTCTGTGCATTTTTTGGAAAGGGCCAGGGACTTTTTTTCTGGTTTTTGGTTCCATAGACTACAATGGATGAAAAGCATGTATTGAAAAACGCAAAATGCACCTGCAATATGCAAACTGCAACCTGCATAGGTGTGAGGCCTTAAAGGGAGTGCTCCTAATCTCAGCTTGTTACCTGTATAAAAGACACCTGTCAACAGAAACAATCAACCAATCAGATTCCAATCTCTCCACCATGGCCAAGACCAAAGAGCTGTCCAAGGATGTCAGGGACAAGATTGTAGACCTACACAAGACCATCGCCAAGCAGCTTGGTGAGAGGGTGGCAACAGGTGGTGTGATTATTTGAAAATAGAAGAAACACAAAAAAAACTGTCAATCTCCCTCAATCTTGGGCTCCATACAAGATCTCACCTCGTGGAGTTTCAATGATCATGAGAACGGTGAGGAATCAGCCCAGAACTACACAGGAGAATCTTGTCAATGATCTCAAGGCAGCTGGGACCATAGTCACCAAGAAAACATTTGGTAACACACTACGCCATGAAAGACTGAAATCCTGCAGTGCTCACAAGGTGCCCCTGTTTAAGAAAGCACATGTACAGGCCTGTCTGAAGTTTGCTAATGAACATCTGAATGATTCAGAGGAGAACTGGGTGAAAGAGTTGTGGTCAGATGAGACCAAAATCAAGCTCTTTGGCATTAACTCAACTCTCCGTGTTTGGAGGAGGAGGAATTCTGCCTATGACCCCAAGAACACCATCCCCACCGTCAAACATGGAGGTGGAAATATTATGCTTTGGAGGTGTTTTTCTGCTAAGGGGACAGGACAAATTCACTGCAGCAAAGGGACAATGGACGGGGCCATGTACCGTCAAATCTTGGGTGAGAACCTCCTTCCCTCAGCCAGGGCATTGAAAATGGGTCGTAGATGGTTATTCCAGCATGACAATGACCCAAAACACACGGCCAAGGCAACAAAGGAGTGTCTCAAGAAGAAGAACATTAAGGTCCTGGAGTAGCCTAGCCAGTCTCCAGACCTTCATCCCATAGAAAATATGTGGAGGGAGCTGACCTAACATCAGCCTCGAAACCTTAATGACTTGAAGAGGAACTGCAGAGAGGAGTGGGACAAAATCCCTCCTGAGATGTGTGCAAATCTGGTGGCCAACTACAAGAAACATCTGATCTCTGTGATTGTCAACAAGAGTTTTGTCACCAAGTACTAAATCAATTTATAACTTTTTTGAAATGCGTTTTTCTGGATATTTTTGTTGTTATTCTGTCTCTCACTGTTAAAATAAACCGACCATTAAAATTGTAGACTGATCATTTCTTTGTCAGAGGGCAAACATACAAAATCAGCAGGGGGTCAAATACTTTTTTTCCCTCACTGTATGTTCGTTGAACAGTACATACCAGGGCTCCTCCTGTTAGAACAGGTGAAGGTCCTCTCATTATAGATGTAGATATTGGGGGTCCTCCCAAAAATATAAAGAGCTGGCCCCTCTTTCCTTTCTGTCCTGCTGTTTGCAGCATGGGATACATTAATACATTAATTACACAATAATGCTCCCCCTAGTGGCCTCTCCCTGCTTCTCAAACTTTGCGGGTGCACAGTGCATGGTTTGCTATTGTAGCTGTGTGCCCTGAGTTTAAATGGCCCAGAGCGACCACTACCAAGCTGGAGCAAGAAAAGGATGCACTGTTATTTATGTGGCTGCTAGGGGGCACATTACTGTGAGATTTAGCCCATCCTGCAAATCAGAAGACAGAAAGGAAAGAAGAGGGACTGCTGTCTAGCAATGATGAGCTCACAGGGAAGCTGTGAAAGCTGCCAGCCAATCATAGGCGATTCAGGCATTCCTTGCCCCTTGCATATGTTCAGCTGCAGGGCGGGGCATGCCTCCACTACCCATGATTGGCTGTTGGCTTTGTAAGCTTTGAATAGCTCAGGTGTTGTTGGACATGTTTTTGAACACGTCACCTCTAAAGTTTAGCAGCGTGAAGGATCAAGAAAGTAAAAAAAAAAAATTTTTCGGTCCACTAGGCTTAACCACATCCGGCCCGGCCTATAGCAGAATGACGTCCGAGCAGGTTTTGTCTTTGCATTGAAAAAGTTGCCATCACCATATGATGAGTAAAGCCTCGTACACACAAACGGATTGTTGGCCATCAAAACCGTGGACTTTGGTCCGAACGGCGTTGGCCCAAACTTGTCTTGCATACAAACGGCAAAGAATTGTCGGCCAACAAATACGAATGTATGAACATCCTACGTTGTTTTTCAGTCCTTTAGCACCACCCTTTGGGCTGCTTCTGATAATTTCGTGTTAGTAGAAGTTTGGTGAGTGTTGATTTGCGCTTTTCATTTCACACTTTTCATTTCGCATTTTTCATTTTGCGCTTTTCAGTTCGTTTCTGAACGGCCGTTCGTCAACCAGCCATGTTGCGGAATCAGAGGGGATAACGTGTTATTTATTATTGGCCTTGGAGTTATTGCTTTGACATTATTTTTTTGGTTGAATAATAATGATTTGATTTGGTATATTTTCTATATTTTTGGATGCATAGAATGCACTTTTTGGTTAAGTTCTATTGGCAGATAGCATGTCTAATTTTATTTGTTTTCTTTTTTTAACCCACAATAAATAAATAGTGTAGAATAATACTTGGCTTTGTGTTTTACTTCAAATGACAGTTTGGGAGTCGGCAGTTACATTTTAAAAAAATACAATGTAAAATTGACAAGGGACACCAACATAGTTGTATCTTTGAAAAAAAACCCGAAAGGGTAAAAAGCTGCACTTGGAAATCACAAAAATATAAATGAACCCATCAATAATAAAAAACAATAGCTGCCAGCACCCAAGAGACCAGTATCAAGCTCCAAAATCACAATATAAACAAGGAGAGTGCAGCGCTAAACCTTATGTGAAAAAACGTAGGACCAGGAAAACTAAAGCAGAGTCCTATAGGATAATCAGCAATTAGTGACTAATATATAATAGAGTGAGCAATAGTATGGAGCAAATCATGCGAATGAATCAACATTAGATGCGAAGAAAAAAATATATATACACATGTGAAACAACAAAAAATATAGGAGACAAATCAAAAAAAGTCTGTGCAGGAATATTTAGTCCATAGATAGATAGATACCCATCCGTGAGAGATGCAGGGAAAACATCAGCGTAATTGTGCACCCTGAAGTGAGTTATAGATTCTGCTTACCGGATGGCGATGACTGCTATTACGGCAGTCTCGCCCAGCATAGGGAATTCGGTCTCCCAAAAAACAAAGAACGCACTGCAGGAACAGCGGCTTTAGCGGTGGGTCATTTCCGGAAATATAAAACAGAATGCTTCCATAGTGTAAAATGTATAAACAAGGGAATTTATTTCAATAAAAAGAGGAATCGCACTTACAATGTTGCAGACAAACTTGAGGCAAAAGGGATATATTGTAAAATCACAGGTGCCGGTATCTCCGTGTGCCGTACTTCACTTCCTACATTCGTAAGCCCACCCAGAGGCGTGATGATGTCACCGTCGTAGGCTCCTCCCTACGCGTTTCGTCATGATAGGACGTCGTCTGGGGATTGGCCGGCCCAGAAGAGGCCTGGTGTAAGCTCCAAGCTAATCCCAGTTGGAGCTTTTACAGGACTAAAACTGTCTCCTCGCCCTCCATGTACGAACTGCAGGTCTGCAACACAGACAGGTCTTGTCCCTCCCCCCAGCCTGTAACTGGACAGTGAAAAGAGAAGCAGTAGACTGATGAACTCATCTCTCTGTCATTCTGCTCTCTCCTACTATAAACAAATATTTTTTTGCACATGAGCACAGATTGGCTCATTGTGCTGCTTCTTCCTCTCCCACTGTGAGTGACTGCTGTACAGTGGACTGCATTAAGGCTGATTCTAGGTCCAGTCCCGTTACTTACACCTTTGGATTAGATTTACCACTTCGGGTGAAGCACTTTAATTGAAGCACTTTTTGCACTTTAGAAAATCACAGTGATTGGAGTGAATACAGAAGATTTACTTATTCACAATAATTCTGTTGATCATATGGACTTTTTGTTGTGTTAAGAGTACATTGGCTGTGCATTTTGAACCATTTTATTTATTGCTATATCTATATTAATTTAATTATTGATATAGTTTACACTTATTATTAACTTTATTATATAGTATAATTGTTTGTTGCGCCCTTTATCTTTCCTCCTTTCATGATTATTAGTTATCACTAATTTTAGGTGCAGCATCAGACATATTAGGAATTTATATCTGGCGCCGACACCCCACTTTCTTCACGTCACCGTTACTTACACCATCTACATTTAAAACAAAAAACAAACATGAGGATGTAATAATGAATACAGAGCTGCATTAATGTGTGTATTTTAGATCTGAATTTCAGCTTTGCATTTTAGCTTAAAATAAACACATTTTATTGAGTACTGAGAACTGAATGCATTAAACCATTGTTTTTTTATCTTTCAGAATGAAGAATAAATTTTGGTATTTTGAGTTCGGGACATCTGAAACCTTCTCTGCAACATGCAAAAAACTGCATGAAGCAATTGAGCTAGAAGTAAGTGATTGGTGACTTTAAATCCTTTATTGCAAAATGCAATCAGTACATTGTGTGGGGTAAAATATGTTTAATTTTAACATTAAAGTGTTCAAGAATATATACTTTTTCAAATAAATGCATGTGTCTGATAGTGCTTGTTCACACCTGCGTTAGTCTCTGAGAAATGTTAAGATTGTTCTTCAGGGAGCATTTGGCAGATGGTGAGGAGGTGTTGTGTTGCCTCTTCACGGCCTGCTTTAACTCCTTGAACACCACACTAGTGCCCTGCAACCTCGTGCATTGTATGTGGTTGAAGGACGCTTGCACAGAGGTCCCATTTACTTGAATCGGTCGCATTCGGCAGGCGCTACACCCACCAAAAGTAACAGAGGGTATAATTCCTGCTACGGCCATGAAGCAAAGCATCGTGGTTGTGGAATGTGAACACCTCCTGCAGCTAAAGGGGAAGCAGTTGGGGCATGGGACGTTACTGCCCCTTAACTTACACGATCGGACTTTTCGACGGACTAGGTCCGGCGGACCAGACTCCGTCGGACAATTCGACCGTGTGTGGGTTCCAGTGGACTTTTTTTTCCCCAAAAGTCCGACAGACCTAGAAATAAAACATGTTTCATATCTTTCCGACAGACTCGAGTCCGGTCGAAAAGTCCGCTCATCTGTATGCTAGTCCAATGGACAAAAACCGACGCTAGGGCAGCTATTGGCTACTGGCTATGAACTTCCTTATTTTAGTCCGGTTGTACGTCATCACGTACGAATCCCTCGGACTTTGGTTGATCGTGTGTAGGCAAGTCCGTTCATTCGAAAGTCCGTCGGAAAGTCCGTCGGAAAGTCCGTCGGAAAGTCCGTTGAAAAGTCCGCCGGACCTAGTCCATCGAAAAGTCCGCCGGTGTGTACGCGGCATAAGTATGAATGAGCCCTTAAAGGGTAATACCAGACAAAGCTGATATTTAAGTTATAGGTAGATGCTAGTGGACTTAATCAATGGCTAGTTTCTACACTATTGTGAAAAGTATGTGGTCGCCCCCCCCCCCCCCCCATTAATGAATTTAAGGGATTTCAGTAAAGGGTAATGTTTATGCTACAGCGCTCAAAGCCATTTTAGATACTTGAGGTCTTCCAGCCTTGTGGTAACAGCTTGGTGAAGGCCCTTTTCTGTTTTAGCATGACTGTGCGCCAGTGTTGCCAACCCCCGCAAAGTGAAATTTACTTGCAGAACGTCAAAATTTACAAACGGAAGCAAAAACATGAAATTTACTGACCGATCCACATTCTTTACTGGCACTGCAAAAAAGTAACTAAAATGACTGTTTTTAGTACTAAACCGTGCAAATATCAATATTTGAACTATAAACACATAGCTAGTGCTATTAGCAATGTGTTTAAGTTAAACAAAAGTCAAAAAACATATTTCTTAATTTACATGAAGATCAGGTTACTATAACCCGGCCAGCACAGAGTTCTCCCTTACATCATAGTCTGTAGGATGGTGACCAGAGACCACCTTCCTCAGAGTGAATACACTAAGGTAAGGGGGCGATTACTAATATAGGGGGGAACCTTTATATCAGTGCCCCCTTACATTAATGTATTCACTCCCCCCCTTACATCAGTGACCCCCCTCAGACTTGCTTGGCAGCGCTGTCACTGACCTCCTCTCAGGTGCACCGTGCAGGGCTCAGTCAGACGGCTCCAGCTTGGCAGCTCTGGTTTTATTCTATAGTCTCCTCTCCACAGTCCACACATGTCTGTCTCTTCCCATAACTCCCATCCCTGCGTCGCTCCCACTCTTGACTCCTTTCTAGGATCCCCTCAGAGACTGCAGACATGATAAAAGACAAGAGATGGTCAGAGGCTGCGGACATACTACAGGAGGTGGACAGAGGCTGCGGACATACTACAGGAGGTGGACAGAAGCTGCGGACATACTACAGGAGGTGGACAGAGGCTGCGGACATGCTACAGAAGGTGGACAGAGGTTGCGGACATACTACAGGAGGTGGAAAGAGGCTGAGGACATACTACAGGAGGTGGACAGAGACTGCGGACACACTACAGGAAATGGACAGAGGCTGCGGACATACTACAGAAGGTGGACAGAGGCTGAGGACATACTAGAGGAGGTGGAAAGAGGCTGAGGACATACTACAGGAAATGGACAGGAGATTATTCTATAGTCTCCTCTCCACAGTCCACACATGTCTGTCTCTTCCCATAACTCCCATCCCTGCGTCGCTCCCACTCTTGACTCCTTTCTAGGATCCCCTCAGAGACTGCAGACATGATAAAAGACAAGAGATGGTCAGAGGCTGCGGACATACTACAGGAGGTGGACAGAGGCTGCGGACATACTACAGGAGGTGGACAGAAGCTGCGGACATACTACAGGAGGTGGACAGAGGCTGCGGACATGCTACAGAAGGTGGACAGAGGTTGCGGACATACTACAGGAGGTGGAAAGAGGCTGAGGACATACTACAGGAAATGGACAGAGGCTGCGGACAAACTACAGGAGGTGGACAGAGGCTGAGGACATACTACAGGAGGTGGAAAGAGGCTGAGGACATACTACAGGAGGTGGAAAGAGGCTGAGGACATACTACAGGAGGTGGACAGAGCCTGCAGACATACTACAGGGAGTGAACAGAGGCTGCAGTGCAGACATACTACAGGAGGTGAACAGAGGCTGCGGGCATACTACAGGAGGTGGACAGAGGCTGCGGACATACTACAGGAGGTGGACAGAGGCTGCGGACATACTACAGGAGGTGGACAGAGGCTGCAGACATACTACAGGAGGTGGACAGAGGCTGCGGGCATACTACAGGAGGTGGACAGAGACTGCGGACATACTACAGGAGGTGGACAGAGGCTGCGGGCATACTACAGGAGGTGGACAGAGGCTGCGGACATACTACAGGAGGTGGACAGAGGCTGCGGACATACTACAGGAGGTGGGCAGAGGGTGCGGACATACTACGGAAGGTGGACAGAGGCTGCAGACAAACTACAGGAGGTGGACAGAGGCTGAGGACATACTACAGGAGGTGGACAGAGGCTGTGGACATACTACAGGGAGTGAACAGAGGCTGCAGACATACTACAGGAGGTGGACAGAGGCTGTGGGCATACTACAGGAGGTGGACAGCGGCTGCGGGCATACTACAGGAGGTGGACAGAGGCTGCGGGCATACTACAGTAGGTGGACAGAGGCTGCGGGCATACTACAGGAGGTGGACAGAGGCTGCGGGCATACTACAGTAGGTGGACAGAGGCTGTGGGCATACTACAGGAGGTGGACAGAGGCTGTGGGCATACTACAGGAGGTGGACAGCAGCTGCGGGCATACTACAGGAGGTGGACAGAGGCTGCGGGCATACTACAGGAGGTGGACAGAGGCTGCGGGCATACTACAGTAGGTGGACAGAGGCTGTGGGCATACTACAGGAGGTGGACAGAGGCTGTGGGCATACTACAGGAGGTGGACAGCAGCTGCGGGCATACTACAGGAGGTGGACAGCAGCTGCGGGCATACTACAGGAGGTGGACAGAGGCTGCGGGCATACTACAGGAGGTGGACAGAGGCCGTGGGCATGACACAGGAGGACTGACTTGCCTGTCCTCTCCTCCTCCTCGGCTGTGGCTGTGTGTGTGACGACTGGCACTGGTCTGGTCATAATATTATGGCTCCCCATGGGAAGGTACAAGTGCTGTCCATCCTGTACTTATCACCCCCACCCTCTGCAGCAGACATGCCCAGCCCTGTGATAAATAAATGAAGTGTCATTACCAGGAGCTCACAATCCATGCCGCGTGTAAGCCGCCTGCCCCGTCCTGAAGCCCTATACACTCGGAGGCACCCCCACGCTCAGAATGAATGCCGCCCACAGCCGCTACTTTCCATTTAAAAATGGTGCCAGGCAGCGACATTGCGTTACTGTGCATACGCCGCCCGGCCGCGTGTACGAGCTTTCCCGAGCCCGGCTGGCTTCGGAACGGTGCATGCGCAGTTGAATAGTCGGCTTGCGGCCATCTTTTTTACGGGCACCGTTGCCCGAAACTGACATTTACGGGCACCCTGAAAATAGGCTTTAATTTACGGGCTGCCCGTAAATCTACGGGCGGTTGGCAACATTGCTGTGTGCCTTTGCACAAAGCCAACTGAATAAAGACATGCTTTGGCCAGTTTGGTGTGGAGAAACCCAAGTGTCCTGCTCAGAGCCCTGACCTCAACCTTACTGAATCTTTTTTGGGAGGAATCGGAACACGGATTGTGAGCCAGGTCCAACATCAGTAGCTGTCTTCACAAAACGCTTTTTTGGTTGAATGGGCACGCATTCCTATAGACACACTACAAAATCTCATGGAAAACCTTCCCACCAACCCATTTACTGTGGGTGTGATGGCGAGAGGTTCACAGACTTTTGATTGTATAGTGTACTCTCTCGGAGATTCCAGAAGTGTCTAATTCCTGGTGTAGCCACCTTGCCCTAAGCATGAGTGGTTTATCAAATTTAGTACTGCCTGGCTTTATCCTGGTAGTGCGTAATTGATAGATGGCACTGCTTTCCTTTAGTTTGTTTAATTCTATCCCAACTGCTTACTCCTACAAGAGTGTCCCTGGTAATAGAGAGGCAATAGGGCTGGAGCATGAATATTTGTGTTCTACTCTGGCCAATCACTTGGAGCTTTCTTACTGGTGCCTGCTGGGGAAGGGTATAAGTATTTGGATTACCCTTGAGGAGAGGGTTTTCTCCCCCAGGGTTAAGGCTGGGGAGGAGTGCCGTGAGTGTTGCTATCCTCCTAGGCCTATTGGCTTGGGAGGGCTACACATGTTTAAAGGCCAATCCTGGGTCAAAGTCTGGAGCTGTCCTGTCTGGAATGGAGGAAGCCATACTCAAGCTGGTATACCAGGATCTCTGCTGAAAGGGGTCATGAATAGCTGTGAGCAGCTGGAGCCCCTTAGGGGACTAGAAACTCGCTTGGAGAATCCATAGAGCCATCTGCTCACTGGCCAAGGTACTACTTAATGCCAGACTCACCTTAAAGCAGAAGTAAAGTTAACTAAAAAAAAATTTAAAAAATATTCTCCCTGCAAAGTAAATTCATAATGTGCTGGTATGCATCGCATAAAAGCGCATTATAAAAGACTTAAATTGAAACCAAGCCCTCCAGCGACGTGCTGTCACCGCTGACAGAGCTTCCGTCTTCGCCCGGTCTTTCTTTCCATGTTTGCGGGCTGCGGTCCTTTGAGTGGCTGAGCCACAATGACGCATGCGCTCGGCACAGGGCTCTGAAGTAATGGCACGGGTATGCCGTTCATTCAGAGCACAAGCGCCAGTGACGTCACCGGCTGCAGAGACAATGAATATCTTCTAACACTTAGGAGATATTCCTTGAACCTACAGCTAAGCTTTATTATAAGCTTACCTGTAGGTAGAAGCAGGGCTTTTTTTTGAGCCGGAACACGAGGGAGCGCAGTTCCGGCACCTCCAGCACTGACTGTATGTAATGGGAAGGGGTGCTGGGATGTGCTGTAGGGTCTATTGATGCTGGCTGTTGGTGGATCTATTCCAGCCTGAGGGTGGTCTTTTTTTGCAGGGGGACCTACTGTTGCTGGGGGTGGGTCTTATATTTCTGGGGGGGGGGTCAGTTGTTGCTGGGAGAGATCTACTGTTGAGGGAGGGGTCTATTGTTGTTGGCTGATGGACAGTCTATTGATGCGGGCTGTGGGGAGATCTGTTGTTGCTGCTGGGAGTCTATTGTTGCTAGGGTGGAAATTTTGTTGCAGGTGGTCCATTGTTAAGGGAAGCTATTGTTGCTGGCTGCAGAGGATCTATTTTACTGCTTTTCTTGACCAAATTCCATACATATTACTTAGCACCACAAAATGATACTTGGTTCTGTATTGTCCAAGGAATGGTGCTTGGAAGTGGGTAAGGGGTGGAGCCAAGGAATGGTGCTCAGAGGTGGATATCGGGCAGAGAAAAGGGCTGACTCGGAAAGGGGGAGTTCCTGCACCTGCAGTGCATACGGAAAGTCTTCACAGTGCTGAACTTTTTCCACATTTTGTTATGTTACAGACTTATTCCAAAATGGATTAAATTCATTATTTTCCTCAAAATTCAACAAACGATATCCCATAATGATAGCGTGAAATACGTTTTTTTGAAAAATCTTTGGAAATGTATTAAGTATTCACAGCCTTTGCCATGACACTCAAAATTGAGCTCAGGTGCATCTTGTTTTCACTGATCATCCTTAAGATGCTTCTACAACTTGATCGGAGTCCACCTGTGGTAAATTCATTTGATTGGACATAATTTGGAAAGGCACACACCTGTCTATATAATGTCCCACAGTTAACAGTGCATGTCAGACCACAAACCAAGCCATGAAGTCCAGGGAATTGTCTGTAGACCTCCGAGACAGGATCGTATGTAGGCATAGATCTGGGGAAGGGTACAGAAAAATTTCTGTAGCATTGAAGGTTCCAATGAGCACAGTGGCCTCCGTCATCCGTAAATGGAAGAAGTTTGGAACCACCAGAACTTTCCCTAGAGCGGTCCGCCCGGGCAATCTAATTGATTGGGGGAGAAGGGCTTTAGTCTTGGAGTTGACCAGGAACCTGATGGTCACTCTGACTCCAGCGTTTCTCTGCGGAGAGAGGAGAACCTTCCAGAAGAACAACTATCTCTGCAGCACTCCACCAATCAGGCCTGTATGGTAGAGTGGCCAGACAGAAGCTACTCCTCAGTAAAAGGCACATGACAGCCTGCCTGGAGTTTGCCAAAAGGCACCTGAAGGACTCTCAGACCATGAGAAACAAAATTCTCTGGTCTGATGATACAAAGATTGAACTATTTGGCCTGAATGGAAGCGTCATGTCTGGTGGAAACCAGGCACCGCTCATCACCTGGCCAATACCATCCCTACAGTGAAGCATGGTGGTGGTGGCAGCATCATGCTGTGGGGATATTTTTCAGCGGCAGGAACTGGGAGACTAGTCAGGATCAAGGGAAAGATGATTGCAGCAATGTACAGAGACATCCTTGATGAAAACCTGCTTCAGAGCACTCCTCAGACTGGGGCGAAGGTTCATCTTCCAACAGGACAACAACCCTAAGCTAGGGTTGCCACATCAACCGTTTTAATCCAGGACACACATTAATTACACAGGTTCTGTGGCTGATTAAGGTGGTAATAAAACTCACTTGGTGCCTTATCTGCATTAAATCAGCCTCAGAACCTGTGGAATTCATATGTTTCCTGGTTTAAAGGGATGATGTGGTAACCCTACTCTAAGCACACAGCCAAGATAACATAGGAGTGGCTATGGGACAACTCTGTGAATGTCCTTGAGTGGGCCCAGCCAGAGCCCAGACTTGAACCCGATTGAACATCTCTAGGGAGATCTGAAAATGTCTGTGCACCGATGCGCCCCATCCAACCTTATGAAGCATGAGAGGTCCTGCAAAGAAGAATGGGAGAAACTGCCCAAAATTAGGTGTGTCAAGCTTGTAGCATCATATCAAAAAGACTTGGGGCTGTAATTGGTGCCAAAGGAGCTTCACCAAAGTATTGAGCAAAGGCTGTGAACACTTATGTACATGGGATTTTTTTCGTTTTTTTTTTTTTATTTTAATAAATTTGCAAAGATTTCGAACAAACTTCTTTCACATTTCACTGGTGTCTGATTGGAACTCTGCTCTGGGTATCTGTTGCTCTAAACCCTCTCTCTGTGTTGATCGATTGCTATCTAATAAATACAATTTATTTGCCAATGTTGACAGGCACCCAATGTCTTTCATCCAGGGGTGACCCCTTTCATTAGGGTCGCACGGGCGCCGCCCCCTCTATCACGCCACCCCCCTATATGTATCATGGATAGATTCATGCATAGCATGAATCTATCCATGGCCGCCGTGGCCACCCCCTATTCAGGCATCCGACCCCTTTTCGGACGCTGGCCGCCTGAATTACAGCGGCGGGGTGTTTTTTTGAAGCAACTGATTAGAGCCATAGGCTCTAATAGGCTTCAAAATAGGGTGGACACAGAGCATTACGCTCGGAGCCCATCCATGTGTGTTAGTAAAGCAAATGAGTATTTGTTTTTCTAACACCGAACCGCCTCTCCACCAATCAGGAAGCGTGGGTCTAATACCCGTCACCTGATTGGCTGAAGAAGAGACGCAGAGGAAGTATGGAGAACACAGGAGCTGTCGCCTGACCCGCTGCCCGTCCCACAGCTTGCCGCCATCACCTGCTGCCTGACCCGCCACCAAGATGGGGTAAGTGCCAGTCAGACAGCGGGCGGGCAGTGGGGTCACAGTGAGGCTGCATTTGATGGGCACAGTGGCTGCATATGATGGGCAGAGTGGCTGCATTTGATGGGCACAGTGACTGCATTTGATGGGGCACAATAAATGCATTTGATGGGGCACAGTGGCTGCATATGATGGGCACAATGGTTGCATTTGATGGGGCACACTGGCTAAATTTGATGGGGCACATTGGCTGAATTTGATGGGGCACACTGGCTGAATTCGATGGGGCACATTGGCTGAATTTGATGGGGCACACTGGCTGAATTTGATGGGGCACAGTGGCTGTATATGATGGGCACAGTGGCTGCATTTGATGGGCACAGTGGTTGCATATAATGGGCACAGTGGCTGCGTATGATAGGCACACTGACTGCATATGATGGGCACAGTGGCTAGATATGATGGGGAACAGTGGCTGCATTTGATGGGCACAGTGGCTGCATTTTATGGCACAGGGGCTGCAATTGATGGGCACAGTGGCTGCAATTGATGGGCACAGTGGCTGCATTTGATAGGCACAGTGGCTGCATTTTATGGCACAGGGGCTGCAATTGATGGGCACAGTGGCTGCAATTGATGGGCACAGTGGCTGCAATTGATGGGCACAGTGGCTGCAATTGATGGGCACAGTGGCTGCATTTAATGGGCACAGTGGCTGCAATTGATGGGCACAGTGGCTGCATTTGATGGGCACAGTGGCTGCATTTGATGGACACAGTTGCTGCAATTGATGGGCACAGTGGCTGCATATGATGGGGAACAGTGGCTGCATATGATGGGGAACAGTGGCTGCATTTGATGGGCACAGTGGTTGCATTTGATGGGCACAGTGGCTGAATTTGATGGGGCACAGTGGCTGCATATGATTGGCACAGTGGCTGCATATGATGGGGAACAGTGGCTGCATTTGATGGGCACAGTGGCTACAATTGATGGGCACAGTGGCTGCATTTGATAGGCACAGTGGCTGCATTTGATGGGCACAGTGGCTGCATTTGATGGCACAGTGGCTGCAATTGATGGGCACAGTGGCTGCAATTGATGGGCACAGTGGCTGCAATTGATGGGCACAGTGGCTGCATTTGATGGGCACAGTGGCTGCATTTGATGGGCACAGTGGCTGCATATGATGGGGAACAGTGGCTGCATATGATGGGGAACAGTGGCTGCATTTGATGGACACAGTGGCTGCATTTGATGGGCACGGTGGCTGAATTTGATGGGGCACAGTGGCTGCATATGATGGGCACAGTTGTTGCCTATGATGGATACAGTGGTTGCATATGATGGGCACAGTGGTCGCATTTGATGGGCACAGTGAGGCCACAATTGTTTCAGTATTTTTCAGTTTGTTTGCGCCTCCCCCCCCAAACAGACTCATCCCTGGAGTGAAATGCTAGCCCACCCTGTCTCTGGGGGTCCCTAATATTCCTTTATGGTTCAGGGTATTGCTACACTGGCAACATTCCCTGCTCCTTTGAGTCCCACTCCTTATATTGCATTGTCCGTAATGTGAGATGAAAACCAGTGATATTCTGTTGTGATAACCATGACCTGGTGAGAGAAGCCGGGGGCTCAGATGAAGAGGTCTTCTCATTGAAGTACTTGAACGCTATAAATAGGTGATGCGTCATTTAAACTGTCAGTTGGAACCCAAGAAGTGACATTCCAGTTTAGAAGTATAGAATCTCTAACACAATGTTTCTTCATATTAATAAAATGTGTAAGGCTGGATTCACACCTGTGGCATTTTTAGTGCTTGTTGCATTTTGCAGATTTGCACTACAGAACGTGTTCCATAGGAAACCATTGTAAATAGACTGTAGTGCAAATCTGCAAAATACAAAAAGCACTAAAAATGCATTTGTGTGAATCCAGCCTAATGCGTTATGAAAGCACACACTAACTCGGGTCACTTTATCCAGGCACCCCTTGACATATAGACATTTATTAACCACATATCCTAAACGGACAGTTTATTAGGTACACCTGTTCAATTGCTCGGTAACACCAATTGCTAATCAGCCACTCACATGGCAGAAACTCAATACATTTAGGCAGTTAGACGTGGTGAAGACGACTTGCTGAAGTTCAAACCGAGCATCAGAATGGGAAAGAAAGGGGATTTAGGTGACTTTGAACGTGGCATGGTTGTTGGTGCCAGATGGGCTGGTCTGAGTATTTCGAAAACTGCTGATCTACTGGAATCTTCGCACACAACCATCTCTCAGATTTACAGAGAATGGTCCAAAAAAGAGGAACTATCCAGTGAGCGGCAGTTGTGTGGAGGAAAATGCTCTGTTGATGTCAGAGGGCAGAGGAGAATGGACAGACTGGTTCCAGATGATAGAAAGGCAACAGCAACTCAAATAACCACTTGTTACACCCAAGTTATGCAGAATACCAACTCTGAATGCACAATACATCAAACCTGATGGGCTACAGCAGCAGAAGACCACACCGGGTGCCACTCCTGTCAGATAAGAGCAGGAACCTGAGGCTACAATTGGCACAGGATCACCAAAATTGGACAATAGAAGATTGGAAAAAACGTTGCCTGGTCGGATGAGTCCTGATTTCAGCTGGGACATTCAGATGGTCGGGTCAGAATTTGGCATAAACAACATGAAAGTATGGATCCATCCTTCTCAGTAAGAGCTGTGAAAATGTGGAATAGACTCTCTCCAGAGGTGGTTCTGGTCAGCTCAGTAGATTGCTTTAAAAACAGCCAGGATTATTTCCTAAATGTACATAATATAACTGGGTACTAACATTATACAGTGGAACCTTGGATTACGAGCATTATCCGTTCCAGGAGAATGCTTGTAATCCAAAGCACTCCCATATCAAAGCGAGTTTCCCCATAGAAGTCAATGGAAACAAAGGTAATTTGTTCCGCATTGACTTCTATTACATGCAATACCACATGTGGCCAGAGGTGGGGGGGGGGGGGTCGCCGGAGAGCTTCGGAAATACTCGGGGACAGCTCAGCTGAACTTGGACAGCCTCTGAAAGGCTCGGGAACAGAGTATTTCCAAGTGTTTCTGAGTATTTCCGAGTGAATCAGAATATTTCCGAACAGCTCCGAATCGTTCCGAGTGTCCCCGGCGCCCCCGCACCTCTGGCCAAATGCGGTACTGCACACCCCATTAGCTTGAATTCTGCTCGTTTTGCAAGACAACACTCGCAAACCGAGTCAGAATTTTAAAAAAAGTTGCTCGTGTTTCAAAAAGCTTGTTAACCGCGTTACTCATAAACCAAGGTTCCACTGTATAGGGAAAGTTGATCCAGGGAAAATCTGATTGCCTCTCGGGGGATCAGGAAGGAATTTTTTCCCCTGCTGTAGCAAATCGGATCATGCTTTGCTGGGGTTTTTCGCCTTCCTCTGGATCAACTATGGGATTGTATGATTTTTATTATTTTTTGGTTGAACTAGACTAACTAAGTAACTATGGAAAATGACAGGTTCCTCTCAAACCTCCCTTCATGCTGCATACATACAGTGCCTTGAAAAAGTATTCATACCCCTTGAAATTTTCCACATTTTGTCATGTTACAACCCAAAACGTAAATGTATTTTATTGGGATTTTATGTGATAGACCAACACAAAGTGGCACATAATTGTGAAGTGGAAGGAAAATGATAAATGGTTTTCAGAATCTTTCACAAATAAATATGAGAAAAGTGTGGGGGGTACATTTGTATGGCGCCCCCTTGAGTCAATACTTTGTAGAACCGCCTTTCACTGCAATTACAGCTGCATGTCTTTTTGGGGGTGTCTCTACCAGCTTTGCACATCTAGAGAGGGACATTTTTGCCCATTTTTCTTTGCAAAATATCTCAATCTCTGTCTGATTGGATGGAGAGCGTCTGTGAACAGCAATTTTCAAGTCTCACCACAGTTTCTCAATTGGATTTGGGTCTGGACTTTGACTGGGCCATTCTAACACATGGATATTCTGTGATCTAAACCAGGGGTCTTAAACTGGTGGCCCTCCACCTGACTCCCACAGGCAGAGGCATGATGGGACTTGTAGCTTCGCAACAGCTGTGCGGCTGCCAGTTTGAGACCCCTGATCTAAACCATTCCTTTGTAGCTCTGGCTGTATGTTTAGGGTCGATGTCCAGCTGGAAGGTGAACCTCTGCCCCAGACTCAAGTCTTTTGCACCCCTACCCATTCAGATAGAGAGGGGGCGGGATCTGAGGGCCCCCTTCTTAAAGGGGGGCTACCAGATTCCGATAAGCCCCCTGCCAGTAGACCCTGACAACCACCGGCTAGGGTTGTCGGGAAGAGGCCCTTGTCCCCATCAACATGGGGGCAAGGTGCTTCAGGGCATGCTCGGATAAGGGTTTGGTATGGATTTTGGGGGGACCCTGTGCCATTTTTAAAAAAGATTTTGACGTAGGGGGGTCCCCTCCGAATCCATACTAGACCTGGTATGGACCTGGGGGGGGGACTTGTTCTCTTTTTTTTTTTTTTTTCATTTGCCTGCAATTTTTTTTTACTTTCAGCTTTCAGCGGGGAACTCTGCTGACAGCTGATGACTCATTGGTTGTTAAGGATGCGGCGGCCCCCTGCTTAGCAACCAACTATATACAGTGTTAAAATAAAAAACGCAAAACACATCAAAAATCGCATCACAAACACAACACTTGCATTTCTGGTGCGATTCCATTGAAGTCTATTACCCGAAAAAATTGCGGCAAAAAAGTTCCCCACCCTTTCCAAAAACGCACCGGCCCGCAAAACGCATAGATGTGAACTTGTACCATAGGAAACCATGTTAAATGGACTGTAGTGCATTTCTGCAAACTGCAAAACACACTAAAAAAACGAATGGGTGTGAACCTAGGGTAAGGGTCTCTTTTTTTTTCATAGGTAACCAAAGATGAAAACTTTTATATTTTAGACATCAATCTATTTCACCCTCAAGCCGGCTAGTGCACTGATTTACGTCTGAACCTAGAATGTCTGGCTTTTATATTCAAGTAGCTTTGAGTAAATGACTGGTACACTTTTACAAAATTAAAAAAAAAAGTAAAAAAAAAAAAAAAAATTCTTTCTAATCATACAAAGTTTAGCCGTGGCAAGAGTCATGTCCACATCTATCACCAATGGCAATTCTCCAGGACCGTGCCATCGCCCTATCATCACCGCATTGCCACTCACGTCAAAGTCCTAACTCGCTAGCTACCAACTGCAAAAGTGCAAACTAATCTGTGTACGATCGGTGTTAATTAGAGGTCCTCTGGCTAAATGTGAAAACTAGCTAGTCTAACAAGTCACAATGGGGTTCTGATTCCAAGTTGAATAATTGCCTTGTCGTACTCCCCGCCGCGCTCAATATTAAACGAAAATAACCGCCGATGCCTTTGCACCCCTCCCCCCCCCACCACCCCCCGTCCGATGTGTCTCCACCTATTTAAATAATTCCACTTGGTTTGGGGACTCCAGACCTTTATAAATTAACAGCGGGAAAATACCAAAGGTGTCAGCTTGCATATGTATTATCTTTTTTGTGTAATGCTTAAATATGTATTATGGATTGACTGACATAAATTAGGCAGATTTCAGAATCCACAGGCTGTGGCTTGCGAAGGACCCCTTGCTGTCTGACATTTCATCCTTGTCAAAGATCAAATTATTTTAATTTAGGCTGTAAATTATAAGGAATGAAGTCTTCTTTGTGGGAATTCCCTGTGGTAATCTGACTTTTGTTGTTACTGCTGCTTGTCAGTGTGCAAAAAATATTATATGCATGCAAATGAGCTTGGAAAAGGTGTACTATCTAATTATCCATCCAGTGCCTTCCACTTGAACCCAGTGGGTAGTCTGACACGCAGTATGTGTTTGATTCATAGAGGCCTGCAGGGTATTTACACAAGATTACTTTTAATTATGAAATTAATATCTTTTTATCTGAAATGTATAGAAGCCGGCACAGCCATGACCAGAATTTTTATCAAACTCCGTTTTTACGATATGGGCTAAATAAAAAAAGGGTGTTTAATAAAGAGATACAAAAAGTATTGGGACCCCTTCCATTACAAGCACATGAACTTTAAAGGCATCCCAGTCTTGATCCGTAGCAGTGGAGGCTGGTGGAATTTTATTTTGGGGGGGGGGGCAGCAAACGGTATGACAACCCCCCCCCCCAGTTGGCTGGTCAGTAGGTACTGTAGGTAGCGCTTACCCCATCTCCTGTGGCTTCCCCTGCTCGACGGCAGCCTCCCGTTCTACTGGTCATCGTGGCGGCGGCTTCTATTTCCTCCCTCCTCCTCGGCGGCCAATTGGGAGTGTTCTCTTTGCGGCCAATCGGAAAATGGGTCTTACACCAGCTTCTGGTTGCCCGAAATGAGAATCAGTGTTTCAACAGCGTATCAGTGTATTCGCTGTTGAAACACTGATTCTCAATCCGGACAATCAGAAACTGGTGTAAGACCCGTTTTACAATTAGCCAAAAGGAGAACACTCCCGATAACACCACACCTGGGTTACACTACACCGATAACACCAGACCTGGGTAACACTACACCAATAACACCACACCTGGGTAACACTACACCGATAACACCACACCGATAACACCACACCTGGGTATCACCACACCTGGGTAACACTACACCGATAACACCACACCTGGGTAACACTACACCGATAACACCACACCTGGGTAACACTACACCGATAACACCACACCTGGGTAACACTACACTGATAACACCACACCTGGGTAACACTACACTGATAACACCACACCTGGGTAACACTACACCGATAACACCACACCGATAACACCACACCTGGGTAACACTACACCGATAACACCACACCTGGGTAACACTACACTGATAACACCACACCTATAAAACCACACCTGGGTGGGCTCCAGATGCATCCTCTGCGATCCAAGCCCACCCTATTTTGAAGCCTATTAGAGCCTCCGACTCTAATCAGGTGCTCCAAAAAAAAAAACCTGGCCGCTGTAATTCATGCACCCGTTGCCCTGAAAGGGGCCGGACGCATACATAGGGGGTGGCCGCAGCGGCCATGGATAGATTCATGCTATGCATGAATATATACGTTACGCATATAGGGGGTGGCGAGGAGAGAGGGGTGGCGCCCGGGCGCCCCTAATGGATGGGCCGCCACTGGTCCGTAAGGTTCAATATTGAGTTGGTCCACTCTTTGCACCTATAACAGCTTCAACTCTTCTGGGAAGGCCGTCCACAAGGTTTAGGAGTGTGTCTATGGGAATGTTTGACCATTCTTCCAGAAGTGCATTTGTGAGGTTAGGCACTGATGTGAACGAGAAGGCCTGGCTCACAGTCTGCGCTCTAATTCATCCCAAGGTGTTCTTTTGGGTTGGGGTCAGGACTCTGTGCAGGTCAGTCAAGTTTCTCCACTCCAGACTCGCTCATCCATGTCTTTATGGACCTTGCTTTGTGCACTGATCCGCAGTCATGTTGGAACAGGAAGGGGCCGTCCCCAAACTGTTCCCACAAAGTTGGGAGCATGAAATTGTCCAAAATGTCTTGGTATCCTGACGCCTTAAGAGTTTCCTTCACTGGAACTAAGGGGACAAGCCCAACCCCTGGAAAACAAAACCCCACATCATAATCCCCCCTCCACCAAATGATTTGGACCAGTGCACAAAGCAAAAAAAAATCTCTGACGCTAACCAAGGGATTTCACTGATTGTCCAGTCTGGAGAGCTCTCTGGAGAAAGGTCTGGCTGATATTAGAAGGAGGCATCCAAGTATCCAGGGACATTGTAAGTACAGAACTGAGCGTAGTATCCTGGTCACTATTGCTGCTGCTATCCCTTTTGCATCATTACTAGAGCTTGCCTGGCCTGGGATATTTCTGATTTGTCTCAGTGCTGTCCATGTTCTGAACCTTTACTAAAGGGACTGTTCTAAGGAGTAGCAACAAAGTGAAGGATATCCTCTGAGTACTGTTCAGTGTTCATGGAGTATCCCACAGCTCCCTATGCCCTACCCCCAATAAAAAAAAAGCCAACCCCTAGGCTGTTTATTGAGCCAGAAGAGTGACGGTTGCTGTGTGCCTGGCTGCCGTTGCACTAATCTGGGAAAGGAACCTGATGAAAACCAGAGGCACTTACGGGGGTGAGCGCTACTCTTGAGTGACCACTCTGAGGCTGCTAGGGCTGTTGACATTACATTCAAGATGGCGATGCTCAGGCAGCCAAACACCATGCCAAAAAACATGCATAAATTAGGTGTAAGGCACATATAATCTTATGGAAAACCTGCTTTTAAAATAAATGGTCTGGCTGTAGTACCCCCTTGATGTGGGTTATTAAGCCATTTCCCATGCTGAGATCTACCCTGATAGTTTTCAGTGATGGTGGGTCTGAGACCCAAATTACCATCCATCTAGTTCACTAAATTGTTCTTCAGTAAAATTGGACCTAAGGCCGTGTTGGGAATCACAAGCTTACACACTTACAAGGTATCTCTCCTTTTCCAGTGGTCTCTAGACCTAGTCTACATGGGAGCCTACTGAACATCTGAGGCCCATGGGAACCATTCCTACCACCACCAAGCAGACTGACCCCCTTTACTTGGCCAGCATTCATTCCCAGTTCAAACTGGTCTGCACTCTCCACTAACAGGGCTCTACCTTGCTACATGGTAACAGGGTCTCTTTAACAGGATACAGAATTGCAGCTTAGATACAGTTTTGCCTACTGAGGTGAAGCGGGCTTGTGGCCTACCTCTACTAGGAAAGAACAGTGTGTCAGCCAAAGTGGACCCATACTATGCTGTGCAAAGCAACAGGTTCTCTAAACTGTCTCCCTCTCCAGCTGCACATACCTTGCTTTTGTTCCCCCAGCTGCTCCATTCAGCTGCTGAAAATGAAGAGAAGATGCAACTTGTAATTGGCAAGTTGAGACTTGGGGGTTATTCAAGGCTGAGAACTTTCTAACTGCCATCATGTGACAATGTCAGTTGCCTGAGTGGCCGATCACCCAAGCACAATATTTTCATGTAGGAGGAAGGGCACCACATAACCCAGAAGTACCCAGGGACAAAAACAAATGTGAATATGTGCCGGTGGGGTGGACGGCAGCTAAATTAACCTTTTTCCTTTTCCCTTAATGGGAAAAACACAGGTTCTGATGAGAAATCTCCAACCTCCATGTTAATGCCGTGTCTTCTAGTGAAAATAGAAGGAGCCACTGAGTGCAGCGGAGGACCCATATATCATGTTTCATCTGCAGGGGATACCAGTGCTCATCAGGCTCCTATTAGCCTCTCAATTATCCAAACAAAAGCAAAAAATGGCATCTGGTCTTTAATCCTATTACCACTGACTGTCCGCTGCATTGACTGTAAGTTCCCGGTTGGGTGAGCTCCCCCCGCTGGGTTGTTGTACCATTTGCAAGTTCTTCAATGCAACGGTTATTGCACTCCGGGCCTCTGTGTATTTACTCCCGCCACATCGCGCTGCACCTACATAAGGCTTAATTTCTTCTCCAGCTTACATGCAAGGCATGAAAGAGGTGCCAACATGTTTTGGCTGATGTGGCCTGGCTATGAGTAAGGCCACATCGGCCGAAACATCTAAGCAGCTCTACCATGCCTTGTATGTAAGCTGGAGAAGAAATAAAGACGTGTAGGTCTGGAAATTTTCCCAGCATCAGCGGGAATAAACATTGCCACATTTGGTACTAGGGTTAGAATTAATGCCCTATTGTTGGTATCATTGGGTGGAATAGTTCCCCTTTGTTGGTGTCAGTGGGAGAAATGGTGCCCCACTGTTGATGTTAGTTGGCAGAATAGTGTCTTGTATCAGTGGTGGGAATAGTGCACCAAGGACCCGGATAAAGGCAGCCAAAGGGCCGCAGTTTGGAGACCACTGCTATAGAAGATCCAATGCACCAGGTGTCGTTTATTCTTTTTTTTTTTTTTTTTTTTAATGAAAGGCTTTTGGTTCCTCCATAGAGCCTAAACTGTTACTTCTTTTCCGCACAATGCTTCTAGAAAAAAAAAAAAATCTCTGCTCTCATATAAAACGTCGGAATTTGGCGATTCCTCCTGAGTCCTCTTTCAAGTTTTCATACAAATCTAAAATCAAAGAGAATCATTCCCTCAGCCGATCTATCGTTTTTTTTTATGCTACTGGTCTGAAATAGCAAACAAAGGTGTGATCATGCTTTCAAACTACCATCAACACCACTAATGTATTGGCGGATTGAGGAAGTGGCCGTCTCTCTTCTCGTTGAATTGAACGTCGTTGGTCATTTCCTTAAATGCATTTCTAACTCTCTCCGTTCTTCCTGCTGCTTTGATTACTACAATCTTCAGGTCTATATATAACCCGTTGTCTGCCTCCGTTTGTTATACGTTTTGCTTGATGCTTGTATATAAAGTCCTAAAGGGCATTTAACCCCATAGGGGTTTTTTTTTTTCTATCTCAAAATTAATATACTATCTATGCATTAACGCATATCAATTATGCAAGATCCGTTCATTAATCTATTTAAAAACGCACATCCTATCTTGCCAGCGATCTTGTGGCTGTTTCCATTTTAGCTATGGGCATGTGAAGCCCAGTTGATTTATATTCCTGGTTTTCTGGAGAGAGGAGCATGCTGGGTAACCAGTATGCACCTCTCCATCTCGGGCATGCGCAGTTAAACGGCGCTCGTATCGCCGTTAGTTTGTATAGTTGCCATAACAATGGGCGGCGACGGAGTAAGGTCCCGCCCCGTTGTTCTGACAACGAAGATAACCTAAGTATGGAGGTAATAAAACAAAGAAATGCCTAACCTTCCTAGCAGTGTATTTCCAGCGCTTGGATAGGGTGGGTTTTTACAGGCATTTAGCAAAATATCATTTATTTATTTAAAAGATATATATATATATATATATATATATATATATATATATATATATATATATATATAACGCGTTTTTTCAGCACAGTCATGCCCACAGACTCATGGGAAATTATGACACTCATTTCCCATGAGGCAATGCGAGTAAGGAAGAGAGGTAGAACACCGCGGAATAGGAAGAAGGCAGATTAGGAATTCTGCCTAGTAACAGGTTTTTCCAGGCAAGTGAAATTTCTTTTTTTTTAATAAATGATTATTAGTACATTAAAAGGAAGAGAATAAGGTGAAATTTATTTTTAGGGTGGCCCTCCACTTTAAACTACAGAATATTCAGGTTTTTTACTGGACGTAAAAAAACTGGTCCTCTCTAGGGACCCCTATTCATTTTGACCCCCCCCCCACTCTTTACTGGTCCTCTCTAGGGACCCCTATTCATTTTGACCCCCCCCCCACTCTTTACTGGTCCTCTCTAGGGACACCTATTCATTTTGACCCCCCCCCCACTCTTTACTGGTCCTCTCTAGGGACCCCTAATCATTTTGACCCCCCCCACTCCTCCCCCCTTCCGTTTCCTGTCCAACTTCCCTGTCCAAAAAGTCCCCCCCCCCCCCACTTTCACTCCCTCCTTCCTATCTGTCAAACAACTTAGCAATATCTTGTCCAAGATACATGACAGCCTTCATTCCCCTCTACCCCCACCCCCCCCCCCCCGTTTTTTTTTTTATTAGGCACAACTTAAGGGCCATAAAATGAGGGGCTTACCCTCAGTATCGAATATGTTATATACGCACTACTTGATTGGCACTAACCTCCTGTCTTCTTTTGTCTTTGCCTAAAGCTATGTTATGGTGAAATGATACTATGTTCTTTGAATCTTCCTGATTTTTTTTTCTGTCATTAGTATTGATCCGTTAAATTAAATTTGCTCAAGAAAACATTTGAACAAGAAAAAAAAAACAAAAACAAAAAAAACATATCCAATAAAATGTAAAAAATGTAATTTCTTTATCAATTGAGGCCAATATGTATTCCACTACATATTTTTGGTAAAAAAAAAATCCAATAAGCGTTTATTGATTGGTTTACGCAAAAAAGTTATAGCGTCTACAAACTATAGGACATATTTATGGAATTTTTTTTATGTTCTACTAGTAATGGTGGCGATCAGCGACTTATAGCGGGACTGTGATATTGCGGCAGACAAATTGGACACTAAATGGTATGAGGTAGAAATGTGATCAGTGCAACTTAAATATAAAATATAAAAATACACACTAATCAAGGTCTGTGATATATTGTGCAAATAATTGCTGAGCAAAATATGTAAAATATTCAGACAAAATATATAAATAATTCTGTGCAAATTGAATAAATAATAATGTGCTAAAAATATCTTGTGCAAAATGAATAAATATACTATTGTGAATGAGACAACAAACTATGTGAATTAATAGTAAATACAGTACCAAATGATCAACTCAAATCAATCCCTATGCATTACATTACGGCACGTGACTTCATCAGGGGACTGATGAAGTCACGTGCCGTGACGTAATGCATAGGGATTGACCGGACACTGCAAGAACCGGAAGTGGCGTAAGAGGCTTCTTTAAAGCCGTTTAATTTACAGCTCTGCTGTTTTTAATCTTGTTTGTTGTAAGTACCCATTTGGTTATTAAATAAATCAGTGAGTTCATACTATATTACACTATGGGAGATTCTTTTTCATTCCCTGTATATACCCACTTTGTGTGAACGCCTGCGTTAACTAATCGGAAGCCACCATTTGGAACACAGTATCAGGATCCATACTGGATTCCGGGATGTCCCCCAGCCATATTTATCTTTAAAAGCGATATACATTATATATAAAGGTAAGAGTCTAGAGAGCACTAAGTGGTGTACATGAAGATCTCACATTGGAGATTGCACATTGAAGATCTCGCTTGAAGCACTTTTTGCACTTTTTTCCACGCCATTTATTTGTTTATTCAGACTTTATGAACTATTTTATCACCATTTTTGTGGATTTGAGTTTATCATTTGGGACTGTATTTACTATTTATTCGCATAGTTTGTTGTCTCACTAACAATAGTATATTCGTTCATTTTGCACAAGATATTTTTAGCACATTATTATTTATTCAATTTGCACAGAATTATTTATATATTTTGCTCTGAATATTTTACATATTTTGCTCAGCAATTATTTGCACAATATATCACAGTCCTTGATTAGTGTGTTTTTTATATTTTATATTTAAGTTGCGCTGATCACATTTCTACCTCATACCATTTAAGTGCACTGTATACACTTTAGATCCAGCTGCAATTTATTTAATTTAATTATATCATCTATTTCATTCACTTTGATAGCGCGAGGGATTTTATTTCATATTTCAAATTGGACACTAAATTACACTTTTTTTGGGGACCAGTGACAGTTCATACCTCCCAACTGTCCCTGATTTGGAGGGACTGTCCCTGATTTGGAGCAAAGTCCCTCTGTCCCTCCTTCCTCCTCATTTGTCACTCATTTTGGTCTGATCTATATAATTGTATATAAAATGCACTATTTATCTTTCAAAAAATGTTTCCCGGTGCTAAACCTTTCATCCGATTACTAAATTGCTGCATTTGTAACCTTTAAAAGCCAATATAAAGGAATAGTAGTGGTAAAAATAAAACAGTAGTGGGTTTAACTAATACTTTTTGTATAATTCTCCTTTAAGGGGGCGTGGCAGCGGGTGTGTCCTATGCCTACATACATTTGCTAATTGGTGTCCCTTGCTCCCATCTCAAAAAGTTGGGAGGTATGGTGACACTAATGCAGAGATCAGTGCTAAAAATATGCACGGTCACTGTACTAATGACACTGGCAGGGAAGGGGTTAACGTCAGGGGGATCGAAGGGTGAACTGTGTGCCTAGCCAGTGTTTTAGTGTAGTGGGGGGGAGGTGCTTTTACTAGTGGAAGGCATGGATTGGCTGTTAGAGAGTAGTGAGGAGCTGACAGTTAACTCAATCTAACCAATATGTGACGTAAACTCTTGTAGTAGGTAAAACCTAGTTAATCACTCCTAATAGATAACCATCAAAATAAATATAAATATAAAAGTGACTTCAGTGCATAAACCGATTGAACGTTAATGGGTGTAACCTCAAGGATAAAAGAAATCACTCGGTGATGCCCCTAATCCTCCAGCGATCGCCACACTCTTCACACTGTGTTAAATCGGCAGCAATAGAAAATAGGTGTATAAACATGTATAACCCCTTCCCGCCGAGCGTACGCAGTTGTGCGTACTCGGCTTTCGGGGGTTATACCGGGATGATGCCCGCAGCAGCAGGCATCATCCCAGTAGTGTTTTTTTAGAGCCGGCGATCAACTTTCCAGGTATAACAGCTGATGCGGCTAAAAGGCGCTCGGCTGTTATACCGGAGGTGCGGGAGGGGACACCCCCCCGCTCCTGCCGCTCTTACCGGGCCTCTCCGGGAGGCCCGATCACCAATCTGCCGCCTCCTAATTGTAAACACGGAAGCAACGTCATGAGGTCACTTCACGCCAATGGCGCCGGTTTTAAAAAAATATACAGTGTTCAGAATCGCCGAAAATGGCGATCTGAATACTTTGAAGTGCAAAGGAGGGATTGGAGTCTTTTAGACCCCCGATCCCTCCATAAAGAGTACCTGTCACCACCTATTACTGTCACAAGGGATGTTTACATTCCTTGTGACAGCAATAAAAGTGATCAAATTTGTATTTATTTTTTTAAACTCAATTTATTATTATAAAAAAAAAAAAAATAAGAAAATTTTTTTAAAAAAATGCCCCCGTCCCTGCGAGCTCGCGCAGCAAAGAAAACTCATACGGAAGTCGCATATGTAAACGGTGTTCAAATCACACCTGTGAGGTATCGCCGCGATCGTCAGAGTGAGAGCAATAATTCTAGCACTAGACCTCCTCTGTAACTCTAACCTGGTAACCGTGAAAAAAATTTAAAGCGTCGCCTATGGAGATTTTTAGGTACCGTAATTTGTCGCCATTCCACGAGTGCGTGCAATTATAAAGCGTGACATGTTTGGTATCTATTTACTCGGCGTAACATCATCTTTCACATTATACAAAAAATTGGGCTAACTTTACTGTTTGGTTTTTTTTAAATTCATGATAGTGTCCCTTTTCCCAAAAAGTTGCGTTTAAAACACCGCTGCACAAATACCGTGTGATATAAAATATTGCAACAATCGCCATTTTATTCTCTAGATTCTCTGCTAAAAATATATATATAATGTTTGGGGGCTCTAAGTAATTTTCTAGCAAAAAATACAGATTTTAACTTGTAAAGACTAAGGCTAGGTTCACACTGCTGTGAATTTTATTGCGAATTTGAGCCGCTGCGATCGCTCAAATTCGCAAGTCATTTTAATAACCTCGTTTTCCACGAGTGCCGTTCACATCAATGCGTTGCGAATCTAACCTGCGTAAAAAAAGGGTCCTGTCCGAGTTTGATCCGTGTGCGATGCGAATTCAGCTCCATAGATTGTAAAATTTGGCGTAGAATCGCAAGAACACATAAAGAATTCGCAATGCAAATTCGCACGCAACCGGATCAAAATCGCGCTAAATTCGCACTGCAGCAGTGTGAACCCAGCCTTAATGTCAAAAATAGGCTTAGTCATGAAAGGGATAAACATGCAATATAAATAATGTTACAAAACATGTAATAAAAGCGATCCACTGGGGCGTGAGTGTCGGCATACTGGAAGTGACGCGATTGTGGAACGAGCTCGGAGCTCGTGGGTATACGCCGTTACTCGGCTTTTTAATGTGAGTATGATGTTATGATTTTAATAAATTCATTCTAAATTTACCACAAGAGTTCATGTCACATATTGGTTAGATTGAGTTGACTGTCAGCGCCTCACTACTCTTTAAAAGTTTATTCATGAATAGTCATGAATAAGCTATTTAAGTGAAGGTGGCAGGCTTGCTATACATTTTTTACCCCACACACACAGTGGTAGCGTGAGACTAACACATAACAGGCATGGATTGGTATTACTGCTTTACAGGAACATAGGATCTACGCCTTATGTACTGACAGAACAGCGATCTGCCTTGTTTACATAGGCAGACTGCCGTGCCACTTGTGTACAGAACGATCAGCGGGTGTCGCCGGACATCAGGACCAGGGACTCACTGACAAGCCACTGAGCACTCGACACCCTGAAGTGCAGGATCACGTCTATATATATATATATATATATATATATATATATATATATATATATATATATATATATATATATGTGTGATCCTGTGCAGTGAGGCCGCCCTGTAGCAGTAAAAGTGCTATGGGGTGGTTTGGCAAGTGGCTAAAGAGTAACTCCACGTCTGTTGAGAAAAAAAAAAAACATTCCTCTGGGTGATCTATGTACATTGCAGAGATTTTAAACAAACTTTGCTGCAGATCCCTACCTTTTGTTATTCTGAATAGCTGTTTGTTTGTCTGTGTCCATGTGGAAAGTGAATGTGAATGGGAGTGACTTTATAATTATTAATCCACTGCTGCACTTGCAGGGTTCTAATGAGAAAAGTGGCAGGGCCTGCATCTATTTGTGCACTGGTGTGCAGTCATGTTGGAACAGGAAGGGGTCATCCCCCAAACTGTTCCCACTAAATTGGGAGCATGAAATTGTCCAAAGTGTCTTGGTATGTTGATGCCTTTAAGAGTTCACTTCACTGGAACTAAGGGGCCAAGCCCAACCCCTGAAAAACAACCCCACACCATAATCTCCCCTCCACCAAATGATTTGGACCAATGCAGAAAGCAAGGTCCATAAAGAAATGAATGAGCGAGTTTGGGGTGTATATAAAGTCTTAAAGGGTGAGTTTGGGGTGGAGGAACTTGACTGGCCTGCACAGAGTCTTGACCTCAACCCAATAGAACACCTTTGGGATGAATTAGAGCGGAGACTGCGAGCCAGGCCTTCTCGAAGAATGCGCTTCTGCAAGAATGGTCAAACATTCCCATAGACACACTCCTAAACCTTGTGGACGGCCTTCCCAGAAGAGTTGAAGCTGTTATAGCTGCAAAGGGTGGAACAACTCAATATTGAACCCTACGGACTAAGACTGGGATGCCATTAAAGTTCATGTGTGTGTAAAGGCAGGTGTCCCAATATTTTTGGTAATATAGTGTATTTTGATATTATTTTGCCGTTTTTAGAAATGATTTTGATTCTTTACAGTGTGATGGCATTCAGATGGACATGGGCAACATCTCCCTTGAAGGCATTGGTATTCTCAACATCCCGAGTATGCATGGTGGTTCAAATCTTTGGGGGGAGACCAAGAAAAGGCGGACTAATCGAAGAATGGAAAAGAAGAATATTGACAAAAGGACCACAGTCACTGACGTGAAAGAGTTGAAATTCGTAGCACAAGGTACAGTACGTAAAAAAAAAATTGACCATGTATGCATACTCAAGGGAATTGCATTACTACAGTTGCTGTGACACCTCGTGAAAAGGGCAGATATTCAAAAACAGGCGACCCGGCTATGCATAACCTTCTTTTAGCTTCTTAGGCACCTTCTTGTAGCTTCTTATGCACTTTCCTGGAAAGCTGTGTACCTGCCAAGGTGCAAACTGAAAATTTGGGGCAGGTAGGAGGGCATTGTTGATCACCTGTAGTTGCTTTCTACATCGTTGATTGAAAAACCCCGTTGTATGCCATTAGCCAATCATTCCCTTTTAATAGAGGAAAGTTGCCAAGAATGTCATTTTATATCCTCTAGTAATGTGTATTGGCTAAGTCATGTAGAACATCAAGGCGCCGGGGCCATACAATGAAGGAGAGTGGAAAGATAGTGCTGAACTAGCAAGGTTGTCTTATTGGTACTGCTATCTATGTAATGTAATGATTAGGGATGAGCCGAACACCCCCCGGTTCGGTTCGCACCAGAACCTGCGAACGGACCGAAAGTTCGCACGAACGTTAGAACCCCATTGACGTCTATGGGACTCGAACGTTCGAAATCAAAAGTGCTCATTTTAAAGGCTAATTTGCATGGTATTGTCCTAAAAAGGTTTTGGGGACCCGGGTCCTACCCCAGGGGACATGTATCAATGCAAAAAAAACTTTTAAAAACGGCCGTTTTTTCGGGAGCAGTGATTTTAACCACTTCAATACCAGGCACTTAGACACCTTCCCGCCCAGACCAATTTTCAGCTTTCAGCGCTGTCGCAATTTGAATGACAATTGCGCGGTCATGCTACACTGTACCCAAACAAATTTTTTATCATTTTGTTCCCACAAATAGAGCTTTCTTTTGGTGGTATTTGATCACCTCTGCGGTTTTTATTTTTTGCGCAACAAATAAAAAAAGACCGAAAATTTTGAAAAAAAACAAGTTTTTCTTTGTTTCTGTTAAAATTTTTTTGTAAATAAGTACGTTTTCTTCTTCAACGACGGGCACTGATATGGCTGCACTGACGGGCACTGACTGGCACTGATACGGCGGCACTGATGGGCACCGATGAGGTGGCACCAATGAGGTGGCACTGATGAGGTGGCACTGACGGGCACTGATGATGGGCACTGATAGGCGGCACTGATGGGCACTGATAGGCGGCACTGATGGGCACTGATAGGTGGCACTGGTAAGCGGCACTGATGGGCACTCATAGGTGGCACAGATGGGCACTTATAGGCGGCGCTGATGGGCACTCATAGGTGGCATTGATGGGCACTCATAGGTGGCATTGATGGTTACTTATGGGTGGCACTGATAGTTGGCACAGATGGGCATGGATGGGCACTGATAGATGGGCACTGATGGGCACGGATGGGCACTGACAGGTGGCATGAATGGACACTGATGGGTGGCACTGACGGCACTGGTTGTTTGCAGTGATGCCCCTAAGGGTGGCATTGTTGGGCATCACTGCAACATAATGGTGCCAATCAGTGCCCATTTGTGGGCACTGACTGGGCACACTGGGCACATGTGGATGGCCATGGGGTACATACCTGGCCATCCACATGTTGCCCCTTCCCTGGTGGTCCTAGTGGCGATCCCTGGTGGTCCAGTGTGGTGATCTGAGGGGGGGCTGCGCTGATAAACAATCAGCACAGACCCCCCCTGCCAGGAGAACCGCCGATCGGCTCTCCTCTAATCGCGTCTGTCAGACGCGAGTGAGGAAGAGCCGATCAACGGCTCTTCCTATTGACAGCGTGATCAGCCGTGATTGGACACGGCTGATCACGTGGTAAAGAGCCTCCGCCGGAGGCTTTTTACCAAGATCAGTGTAGCGGTGTGTCAGACTGACACACCGCTCCACCGATCGCCGCGATGCGCGCCCCCGGGGGCGCGCTGCGGCCTGTTATCCTGCTGGACGTCATATGACGTCCAGTCAGGATAACACAACCACTTCCCGGACGTCAATCCGCTATAGGGCGGGCGGGAAGTGGTTAATGATGCTTAAAGTAAAAAAAAAAAAAAGTGAAATATTCCTTTAAATATCGTACCTGGGGTGTGTCTATAGTATGCCTGTAAAGTGGCGCGTGTTTCCCGTGTTTAGAACAGTCCCTGCACCAAATGTCATTTTTAAAGGAAAAAATCTCATTTAAAACTGCTTGCGGGTTTAATGTAATGTCGGGTCCTGGCAATATGGATGAAAATCAGTGAGACAAACGGCATGGGTACCCCCCAGTCCATTACCAGGCCCTTTGGGTCTTGTATGGATATTAAGGGGAACCCCGCACCCAAATTAAAATAAGGAAAGGTGTGGGGCCACCAGGCCCTATATACTCTGAACAGCAGTATACAGGCGGTGCAAACAAGACAGGGACTGTAGGTTTGTTAAGTAGAATCTCTTTGTAATTTTGAACGGGTAAATTTTTAAAGCGTTTAGCTCCAGCCAAAAAATCTTTTTTAAGCTTTTTGGAAAACATAGGGAAGGGTTATCACCCCTGTGACATTTGTTTTGCTGTCTTTCCTCCTCTTCAGAAGATTTCACCTCACTTTTTGTCCCAATGAAAAATGTTTTTTGAAAATGTGGGTTTTTTGTGGAACAAGGATTGGAAAGCATCAGTGGAAAGGAGAAATTGTTTTCCCATATTAACTCTTACAGGAGAGAATTTCCCTTCCTAGGGGTAGATTTCATCTCACTTCCTGTTGTCTCCTTCCGTTTGCAAGTAGGAGTCGTTTGTAAGTTAGATGTTTGAAAGTAGGGTCCTGCCCTATATACTCAGCAGAAATTTGGGCCTTAGGTGTTGCTGTGGCCACAACACTGTAAGCCCTCACAGGGCCCTGCTGTGAAATATTAGATCAAGAATTGTAATTACATGCCCCTGTTGAACAGGAGCTGAAAAATTAGGCCTTAGGCACTGGTGCTGGTGCCACAACACTGCAACCCCTCACAGACATTCTAGTTGGAATGCAGGAACGAGCCCTGCTGCAAAGTATTGCATCAAAAATTGTAATTACACGCCCCTGTTAGACAGGGGCAGAAAAATTGGGCCTTAGGCACTGGTGCTGGTGCCACAACACTGCAACCCCTCACAGACACTCTAGTTGGAATGCAGGAACGAGCCCTGCTGCAAAGTATTACATCAAAAATTGTAATTAACACGCCCCTGTTAAACAGGGGCTGAAAAATTGTGCCTTAGGCACTGGTGGTGGCGCCCAGAACCAAAAAATGTTCTTACAAGCTATCAGCGTGATGATTGAGGAGGAAGAGGATAATTACTCAGGGATAGTCACTCAGCATCAGCATAGGCAGTCTTTGAAGGGATCTGAGATTTCAAAAAAAATTATTCGGTTACATCAGCATCAGGTGCTTGGTAGCTGGTGGTGATCCAAGACTCATTCATTTTTATGAAGGTCAGCCGATCGACCGAGTCGGTGGACAGACGCACCCTGTGATCGGTTACCACTCCTCCAGCAGCACTGAATGTGCGTTCCGAAAGAACGCTGGATGCAGGACAGGCCAGTAGCTCAATTGCATACTGTGCAAGCTCTGGCCAGTGATCCATCCTCAAGACCCAGTAACCCAGAGGATTTTCGGTGGGAAAGGTGTCCAAGTCTGATCTTGCCCCTAGGTATTCCTGCACCATGTAAAACAGACGCTGGCGATGGTTGCTGGAACCGATCATACCTTGGGGCTGCGGACCAAAAAATTGTCTGAACGCATCGGTCAGACGGCCACCTTCTCCACCGCTCCTTCTTTGACTGACCGAAGCCTCAGCAACACGTTGTCCAGAAACAGGAGTTTGTAACCTCCCAGTCTCTGGGAACGCATTGCACAGACCTTTCTGCAAGGCCTCCCGAAGATGTTTCATCCTCTGCTCCCTCTGCGATGGCAAGATAAGGTCCGCAACCTTACCCTTGTAACGTGGATCAAGGAGGGTTGCCAGCCAGTATTGGTCCTTCTCCTTGATACCACGAATACAAGGATCCTTACGCAGGCTTTGCAGGATCAGGGAGGCCATGCAGCGTAGGTTTGCTGAGGCATTCGGTCCGGAGTCCTCTGGGTCACTAAGGACGACAACGTCTGCAGCCACCTCCTCCCAGCCACGTACAAGTCCATGTGTTTCTTGGGACTGATCCCTTAAAGACTGCTGCTGATGCTGAGTGCCAGGCTCCACCTCCATACTGATACAATCTTCCTCCTCCTCCTCCTCCTCCTCGTCCTCTTCCTGTGTGATCGGCGGGCACGCAGGAACACTGTCTGGATAAAGGGGGCCTTGAGAGCTAAGGAAGTCCTCCTCTTCCTGCCTCTGTTCTGCCTCAAGTGCCCTGTCCATTATTCCACGCAGCGTGTGCTCCAACAGGTGGACAAGGGGGACAGTGTCACTGATGCATGCACTGTCACTGCTCACCATCCTCGTGGCCTCCTCGAATGGTGACAGGACAGTGCATGCATCCCTGATCATGGCCCACTGGCGTGGGGAAAAAAAACCAAGCTCCCCTGACCCTGTCCTGGTGCCATAGTCGCACAGGTACTCATTGATGGCCCTCTGCTGCGTGTGCAGCCGCTGCAGCATGGCCAACGTTGAGTTCCACCTGGTGGGCATGTCACAGATTAGGCGGTTCTTGGGCAGGTTAAACTCCTTTTGGAGGTCCGTCAGCCGAGCACTGGCATTATATGACCGGCGGAAATGCACACAGACTTTCCTGGCCTGCCTCAGGACATCCTGTAAGCCCGGGTACCTGCCCAAGAACCGCTGCACCACCAAGTTAAGGACGTGAGCCAAACAGGGCACATGGGTCATTTGTCCCTGTCGGAGGGCAGAGAGGAGGTTGGTGCCATTGTCGCAAACCACCATTCCTGCCTTAAGTTGGCGTGGCGTCAACCACCTCTGAACCTGCCCCTGCAGAGCTGACAGAACCTCTGCCCCAGTGTGGCTCCTGTCCCCCAAGCACACCAGCTCAAGCACCGCATGGCATCTTTTGGCCTGCGTACTTGCGTAGCCCCTTGAACGACTACGGAGCACCGCTGGTTCCGAGGAAGAGGCCATGGAGGAAGAAGAAGAGGAGGGGGTGGAGGAGAGAGGTGTGTCACAATCAGCATTTTGGAGGCGTGGTGGCGGAACAACCTCCAACACTACTGCACCTTGTCCTGCATCCTTCCCAGCTGCCAGCAGAGTCACCCAATGTGCCGTGAAACTTAGGTAACGTCCCTGTCCATGCCTGCTGGACCATGAGTCAGCGGTAATATGCACCTTACCGCTGACCGCCCTGTCCAGCGAGGCATGGACATTGCCTTCCACATGCCGGTAGAGAGCCGGAATCGCCTTCCGTGAGAAAAAGTGGCGTTTGGGTACCTGCCACTGAGGAACCGCACATTCCACAAACTCACGGAAGGCGGCAGAGTCTACCAACTGAAAAGGCAGCAGTTGAAGTGCTAGCAATTTTGCCAAGCTAGCATTCAACCGCTGGGCATGTGGATGGCTGGGAGCAAACTTCTTTCGGCGGTGCAGCAGCTGGGGCAGGGAAATTTGCCTGGTACAATCTGACGTCGGTGTACCAAAAGCAGATTGCCCACAAGTACTTGGCTGTGACACACCTAATTCTACACCTTCATTCCTCTCACTGCAGGTCTCAGAGAGGACTGGAGGTCTAGTGGGGTTGGAAATCTCAGCTGATGAGGAGCAAGGAGAGATCCTCTTTGTTCTTTGGTGTGGGTCTTTTAGATACGCTTGCCAACGAACTGCATGGCAGGTCAACATATGTCTGGTCAAGCATGTGGTACCCAAGCGGGAGATGTTTTGGCCACGTGAGATACGCTTGAGACATATGTTGCAAATAGCAGCGGTGCGATCTGATGCACTCGTCTCAAAAAAGGCCCACACCAAAGAACTTTTTGAATAACGCGCAGAGACTGCAGCGCCCTGCACATGTGGAGCTTTGGGGTGTGATGCAGTCAATGTGCTGCCCTTAGGCTGGCCCCTGGAGGGCATCCTGCCTCGTTGGTGATGTGCCGCCTCCTCCTCCTCCTCCTCCTCCTCTCTCCTATCAGGCACCCACGTTGAGTCAGTGACCTCATCATCCCCTCCCTCCTTATCACTGGAGCAAACCTGGCAGTATGCTGCAGCAGGGGGAGCATGACTGCCAGATTGCTGTCCTTCTTGGGCACCCCCTCTGTCCGTGCTCATGTTACTGCCTTCATCGAGCTCAGTATCATCATCAGAGCCTTCCAAACGCTGGGCATCCTCCTGGAGCATGTACCCAACACTGTGGTCAAACAGTTCGAGGGAATCCTCATGAGGACATGGTGGAGCTAGGGAAGGAGTCACTGATGACATTGAGCTGAGGGAAGAGGCCGCTGCTTTGCCAGACAAAGCACCCTGGGCATGGGTGAGAGAGGATGAGGAGGATGAGGACGGCTTGGTCATCCACTCGACCAAGTCTTCCGCATGTTGCGGCTCAACACGGCCAGCTGCCGAAAAAAAGGCCCAGCGTGTCCCATGGCCACGTGCTGATGAGGATGCACCGTCTCCACGACCAGCACTAGACACAGAGCCTGCTTGCCCTCTCTTATTGGCTTGTGACTGTCTGCCTCTCCTTCTTGGCCTTCCAGACATACTAATGGCCTGTAGCTGCACTAAGCTGGGATAGAACACCAGTAATTTTCTTCAGGTAGCTTTATATACTGTAACCAGACAAGCCTGCCTGTCAGTAGGAAGATAACAGGAACGGATCTAGCTGAACACTGTGAGCAGGACGCACTGTACTAAATGTAAATAGTCTAGCTGCCTGACCGTGGTACTAATAGGATCAAATAGAACACCAGTAATTTTCTTCAGGTAGCTTTATATACTGTAACCAGAAAAGCCTGCCTGTCAGTAGGAAGATAACAGGAACGGATCTAGCTGAACACTGTGAGCAGGACGCACTGCACTAAATGTAAATAGTCTAGAAGATAACAGGAACGGATCTAGCTAAACTGAATACAGTTTATATATATATATGCAACACCTGGGATGCATATATATATACACAATACACTGTAAGTGCAGCTAACTGACTGACTGTTCTGCCTAATCTATCTAACTCAAATCAAATGACACTGTCTGTCTCTCTCTCGCTCTCAATGAACGTAGGAACACACACTACACAGGGCCGCCGTGCAGGCGGCCTTATATAGTGTGGGGCGTGTACTAAATCCCCTGAGCCATAATTGGCCAAAGCCTCCTTGGCTTTGGCCAATTTTGGCTCTTTGTTCAGGCGGCGCTGTGATTGGCCAAGCATGCGGGTCATAGTGCATGCTTGGCCAATCATCAGCAAGCAATGCACTGCCATGCCGCAGTGAATTATGGGCCGTGACGCGACACACGAATTTGGCGCGAACGGCCCATATCGTTCGCAATTCGGCGAACGGGCGAACAGCCGATGTTCGAGTCGAACATGGGTTCGACTCGAACACGAAGCTCATCCCTAGTAATGATGTTGTTGTAGGTGTTGGGTTGGGGAGGTGGTTTCTACAACCCAGAGAATCGCCACTGCTTTCTTGGCCTGTTGTGTAATGTAGCAAAAATGGAAACCGAAGCACCGCACCACTGCAAAAAAGATTTACCGTATATACTCGAGTATAAGTCAAATTTTTCAGCACATTTTTTTGTGCTGAAAGTGCCCCCCTCGACTTATACTCGAGTCAAGCACTTTTCTGCAGCAAAAAATTTCAATTTCCGAACTGATTTTAGGGCCCCGTATCTCAGGGCCACTCCGTGCTAGGCACCCCAAATTTGGTATGCAAACCCAGTAGAACTGGTACCATAACATATCCAAAGATGGAGTTCCTAGCACCAAGTAGCACCGAGATACGGGACCCCAAAATCAGTTCAGAAAATGTCATTCTCTTCTGCAGAAAAGTGCTTGACATTTTCTGAACCGATTTTGGGGCCCCGTATCTCAGGGCCACTTGGTGCTAGGAACATCAAATTTGGTGTGACAACCCAGTAGCACTAGTACCACAACATATCCAAAGCTGGAGTTCCTAGTACCAAGTGGCCCCGGGATACGGGGCCCCAAACTAGGTTCGGAAAATGTCATTCTCTGTTGCTTGACATTTTCTGAACCGATTTTTTGGGCCCTGTATCTCGGGGCCACTTGGTGCTAGAAACTCCAGCTTTGGATATTTTATGGTGCTAGTTCCACTGGGTTTGCACAGCACATTTGGGGTTCCTAGCATTAAGTGGCCCCAAGATACGGGGCCCCAAATCAGTTAACTGTGTCCAACTGCAGCAACGTAATTTCGGGACCCTTTGGGTTCAGAGACCCCAAATTTTGGCTGCAGCTAGGGGGCATCTAGGAACCCTTAACTACCGAGTTTGAAGTTCGGGGGACCTATGGCTGCAAATGGGCACAGTGAGGCTGCAAATGGGCATTGTTGACCCTCTTTTCCACTTACAGTAGCTGTGCATTTCTCACCCTCGTCTTATACTCGGGTCAATAAGTTTTTCCCATTTTTTTGTTGTAAATTAGGGCCTCGACTTATACTCGGAACGACTTATACTCGAGTATATACGGTAGCTTTTACATTATCCCATAAGGGTTGGAGGGCCAATCAAAAGTCCCTATGCATTTTCGGGGTCCAAAAACATGCCTTCATCAGGGCTTGAGGTAGAAAACTTGTATTTATATGGACTAGAGCAGGGGTCTCCAAACTTTCAAAATAAAGGGCCAGTTTACGGTCTTTCAGACATTAGGTGGGCCGGACTGTGCCAATTGGGTGTAGAAAAGGTTCCTGATGTCGGTGGGAAGAAAAGAATGCCCCATCTTTGGTGTTAGTGGGAGGAATAGTGCCCCATCTTAGGTGTCAGTGGGAGGAATAGTGCCCCATCATTGGTGTCATTGGGAGAAATAGTGACCCATTATTGGTGTCATTGGGAGGAGGAATAGTGCCCCATCATTGGTGTCAGTGGGAGGAATAGTGCCCCGTAACTGTTGTCATTGGAAGGAATAGTGCCCCATCATTGGTGTCATTGGGAGGAATAGTGCCCCATTGTTGGTGTTATTGGGAGAAATTGTGCCCCATCATTGGTGTCATTAGGAGGAATAGTACCCCATCATTGGTGTCATTGGGAGGAATAGTGCCCCATAAATTGGTGTCATTGGGAGGAATAGTGCACCATCATTAGTGTCATTGGGAGGAATAGTGCCCCATCATTAGTGTCATTGGGAGGAATAGTGCCCCCTCATTGGTGTCATTGGGAGGAATAGTGCCCCATCAATTGGTGTCATTGGGAGGAATAGTGCCCCATTGTTGGTGTTATTGGGAGAAATTGTGCCCCATCATTGGTGTCATTAGGAGGAATAGTGCCCCATAAATTGGTGTCATTGGGAGGAATAGTGCCCCATCATTGGTGTCATTGGGCGGAATAGTGCCCCATCAATTGGTGTCATTGGGAGAAATAGTGCCCCATCAATTGGTGTCATTGGGAGGAATAGTGTCCCATCAATTGGTGTCATTGGGAGGAATAGTGCCCCATCATTAGTGTCATTGGGAAAAATAGTGCCCCGTCACTGTTGTCATTGGAAGGAATAGTGCCCCATCATTGGTGTTATTGGGAGGAATAGTGCCCCATCATTGGTGTCATTGGTAGGAATAGTGCCCCATCATTGGTGTCAGTGGGAGGAATAGTGCCCCATTGTTGGTGTCAGTGGGAGGAATAATGCCCCATCGTTGGTGTCAGTGGGAGGAATAGTTCCCCGATCATTGGTGTCAGTGGGAGGAATAGTGCCCCATCGTTGGTGTCAGTGGGAGGAATAGTGCCCCATCTCTGGTGTCATTGAAAGGAATAGTGCCCCATCATTGGTGTCAGTGGGAGGAATAGTACCCCATCTCTGGTGTCATTGGAAGGAATAGTGCCCCATCACTGGTGTCAGTGGGAGGAATAGTGCCCCATCACTGGTGTCAGTGGGAGGAATAGTGCCTCATCATTGGTGTCATTGGCCCCCATTGTATGTGTCATTGGGCCCCATCATTGGCAGAAACTGGACTACATCATTGGTGTCATTGTGAGGGATTGTGCCCCTTCATTGGTATCATTGGGGGGGGAGGTGCCCCACTGTTGGTATCAGTGGATGCAATAGTGTCACAAGGGTCAGATAAAAGCAAGCAAAGGGCCATAGTTTGGAGACCACTGGACAAGATGATGGTTGGTTTGGTGGCTAAACCACCTGAGCAGACAATCACACTGGATGAAATTCAAGGTCCAGTTAACATCTAGTCCATATACTCGTTTTCTATCTCCAGTCCTGATAAGGGGCATGTTTTGGGACCCCCCCCCCCCCATAACGTGTTGGGTGGATGCTCTTTTGATTGTCCCCCTGACCCTTCCTGGAATAAAGTCATATTTGGACATTTTAGCAGGGATGCAATTTAGGATGACTGAATGTAAGACTTTAGTAATAACTCTGTGGCTGCAGAGACGATCGTGTTGGCAGCAGTCTCAGATCTTGCCGCTGCCACCAGAATGTAAGGATTGTGCTCTCAGCCCCAACCAACACAACGATTTTCCAGCAATTCTAAACTTTAAAAATGTTTGTAAAACTCGCTGCCGTGCCCAGACAGGAATGTACAGAGTTTTAAATATGTTCGCTTTCTTCAAAAAAATCTTTAATTTTGTTATTTAGAGCACTCAGAGATTCAGCCTAATGATTTTTCAAAATATGTTCTATTGAAAAAAAAAAAAAAAGAAAAAATTATGTAAGAAGTTATTTACAGAAAAAAAATGCAAAAGCAACAATAACAAAAGTTAAATAAATAGGTTTAACTACTTCAGCTCCGAATGTTTTTTTTCCCTCTTCATGACCAGGCCACTTTTTTCTATTTGGCACTGCGCTACTTTAACTGATAATTGCTCGGTCATGCAATGCTGTACCCAGGAACTCGATGTCGTTGTTTTTCCCCACAAATAGAGCTTTCTTTTGGTGGTATTTGATCACCTCTGCGTTTTTTTTTTTTTATCATATAAACGAAAAAAGACCGAAAATTAAACAGCAAATGTTCAAGTTACGATAGAAACAAGGCAATGGATCAGACAGGGTACTGTCCAGAATCTCAGGTAACTCGGCAAGAACAGACATTTGTTAGACGCAGCAGAGGTCGCAGGTTCAGACCCGGGTCCTGACAGAAAGGTACTTGGCAAAAATGCCTGGTCTTTGGCACCTGTGCAGGGTTCAGGTCACTTCAGATCTAGTCCATTACTGGCTCACTCATTAATAGCTTTAAGGACTCTTCCAGTATCCTTAAAAAAAAAATGAGCACTGCTGAAGATGCAGTCTTCTTTTCTGAACCCTGAAGAGGGTGTGTACCAAAATGACATAACCAATATAAGGGTCTGAGGGGTGTGCTGAGGACTGTTAAAAAGTATATACTCCAGAGGACAATTCCTCAATGCTAATTCTTCCAACTACATGATACTGTCAAAAGTATTGGGACGCCTGCCTTTACACGCTCATGAACTTCAATGGCATCCCAGCCAGTCTTAGTCCGTAGGGTTCAATATTGAACCCTTTGCAGCTATAACAGCTTCAGCTCTTCTGGGAAGGCCGTCCACAAGGTTTAGGAGTGTGTCTATGGGAATGTTTGACCATTCTTCCAGAAGAGCATTTGTGAGGTCGGGCACTGATGTTGGACGAGAAGGCCTTGCTTGCAGTCTCCGCTCTAATTCATCCCAAAAGTGTTCTATCGGGTTGAGGTCAGGACTCTGTGCAGGCCAGTCAAGTTCCTCCACCCCAAACTCGTTCATCCATGTCTTTATGGACCTTGCTTTGTGCACTGGTGCGCAGTCATGTTGGAACAGGAAGGGGCCATCCCCAAACTGTTCCCACAAAGTTGGGAACATGAAATTGTCCAAAATGTCTTGGTATGCTGAGGCCTTAAGAGTTCCCTTCACTGGAACTAAGGGGCCAAGCCCAACCCCTGAAAAACAACCCCACACACCATAATCTCCCCTCCACCAAATGATTTGGACCAGTGCTCAAAGCAATGTCCATAAAGACATGGATGAGCGAGTTTGGGGTGGAGGAACTTGACTGACCTGCACAGAGTCCTGACCTCAACCTAATAGAACACCTTCAGGATGAATTAGAGCAGAGACTGTGAGCCAGGCCTTGTCCAACATCAGTGCCTGACCTCACAAATGTTATTCTGGAAGAATGGTCAAACATTCCCATAGACACACTCCTAAACCTTGTGGACGGCCTTCCCAGGAGATCTGAAGCTGTTATAGCTGCAAAGGGTGGGCCAACTCAATATTGTAATTTGTGCTGGCAGGGGGTATTTCAGCAGAGGGGGCTCTGGAGGACTTTTGTCCCAGCACTGGTCCGACCATCCATTTTCTGCCTGCATTGTATAGAGATGCATAGAGATTCACAATGATGACATCAAATAAGGTATCCAATGAAATCTGAAATATTTTGCTTAAAAATGTAATTAGCATGTTAATGAGGGTGGGAGGGAGGAAACATAGAAGGCAACATATAAACAGATTTAACCTTTGCTTCAATTTTCGGGGAAGGGGATTGGGAGGACAGTCACATGGTATCCTTTCTTGTAAACTGACCGGCGTTCAGCTTTAAGTACAAAGAAGCCGGTTTTGCAACCAGATTACCTACTTTGAAATTGTTCTGCATATAGCAGCATTTTATTAAATATAGCTTTGTTTGACAAAAGAAAAAAAAAAAAAAAAACTTTAATAATTATTTAATTTTAATATTTTACAGACTTTTTGATCTGTGATATAATAATGCCTTATCAATAGCAATTTTCGGGAACTATTCTTTATTTTGCAATCAGGGTATTTATGCGCTTCGACGAGGTCCTTGGGTCAACAGGGAATTATCTCTTCATTGTTTAACAGAAAATTCCCTGATTAGAGACTGTAAAGACCCATTCTGTGCACAATGACACTCAGAGACTGGAGATGTGTGCAGCCTATCTATCCACACGGGGGGATTAGAATGTAACGTCTGATTGCGTTTTGGAAAGGGGATCAGTCTGAGGCTCTGCCAAACCTGCTATTTTGGTCGGGTGCCTCCACTGCCTCTTCAAATAGCTGAGGTTATCAAAATGTAACTTAAAAAAAAAAACGGACACTTTAACACCTTGTCTACCAAAGTATGTGGAGCAAGGTCCCAGGCCTCCTTTGGTCTAATGAGAACCTCCAGGGCCAGAGATAGCTGACATCCTTCTGTAGATGGTGGGTTGCAAGGCATAGTGGGTGTAATACGAGGTATATTAATTGGGCACCAGACACTTCTTGAATGCAAAAGAAGTTTTATTTCTCTTAACAGAACTTTGGGAGAGAGGGTTAGGGCCAGGACACCGTTGGGTAGTTGCAAGGTCAATTAACAGACTCCGAGACTTCTACAGGAGGACAGCCATGCAGGGAAAGGCATCCAGCAAGACGCCACATCTGCATGTGTAGGAATGCTGTCTCTTATGGCAACGGTCTTTAACAGTTTGTAACACAAAGTGTAACAGTTCCTTCACTTCCACTACAATCACTTCTTGTAGTTCTTCAATACACTGAGCTCCCAGTATCTCTCACTAGACTAGTTGATTCACTGTCACTGAATCTCTTGAGTTCCTCCAATCTTCACTGTAGTATCTTCCTCGAGCGTCACCCCCGTTTCTTTTCTGGGTCCCTAGCTTGCCACTCAAGGTACTTCTCAAGCTTCACCCCACTGGCCTGCCCAGTCCCTGGCTTGGCACACAAGGCTGCTCTGCTACCTCCGCTGGTTGGGTCCCTGGCTTGATACCCACTGAAGTTTCCCGATTCTTCACCGTCACCAGTTGGAGAGAATTCTGCTCCGGTACTTGCTTCAGCTACTCACTGTGGTCCTTGGTAATAAAGTGGATGGTCCCTCAGTGGCGACAGCTTCCCCTCTACCGCCGACCATGACAGATTCTCCGGCCAGGAGAACGGTCACTTCTGGTTGGACTGCAAGCCGCAATCCCAACCCTGCGCTGCTCTCTTGCTTCTGGATAGGCTCTCAGACAGCCTAGCAGCCAGATGTGCCCAGGATAGGCCCAAACTCCGGCCCAGCAGCCCAGGCAATACAACACACATCCAACCAGACAGCCGTCCAGGTGGCACCGAACATCGATCACCTGACTCCACCCAAATAAATAGGTTCTCCCAGCAGGCCAAGGGATCCAAGAAAACCTGCCCATTGGCTGAGATACCCCATATACCCATAATCTGATCTTGCATTGCCCTTCTCGTATCTAATGCCACCGGGTACCCGGCCACCTAGCGACAGAAGAGAAAAGTGCAGCAAAGCCAGACTTAGGAAGACATCAATTTTTTAACAAACAATTAGCCAAGGTAGCTACTCCTGGCAGACAAATTTATGAACAACCCTGCCTAAACCTCCAGGGTGCTACATATGTTTATAAAGAAGCGGCATGGTAAACAAGGGGTTAACAGCTAGCTCACGGGCTGCTCCTGCAGCCGCAAACTCCCCCAGATCACTTTAAGGACTTGATTGCACTTGTGGTGCTCCATTGGTGTGTGCAGCCTATTGTATTAGGGCGTGCACCCCAGAGCACAAACACACATGTGTGTATATCAGCAGAGCAGTGGACGGTGTCAGTAGAGCAGAAACTGGTGTCAGTCGTTTTTATTTTTATTATTTTTTACAATTTTCGTTTTTATTTTTTTTTTTGCATTATTATTTTTTATATATATATATATATATATTTTACAATTTTTTTGGAGCCCCGTTGGGGGGGGGGGTGCTTTGGTAAAATATCAAGGATCTAAACAGACCCCTGATGTCTCACTTTTGATACAGAGAAAGGAATTGAGGACACAGATTCCCCAGTCCCTTTCTCTGCAGCTTCAGCTGCACTGGACAGTGAATGAATAGGAAATGCTGACTGCCTAACTAGGAAAAAATGTCAGTACTGTGACATTTGATACTGGGGTTATGGCTAGTTGGATGCCATAACCCGGTATTGACACTTCCCTCAGGCACTGGTCTTTTTGATAAGAGTCATCCGAGAGGTTGATTAGCCACGGGATCACTTAGAAGTAGTGGGAGGAGTCGTCCCCCCCCTGCTTTCGTGTGGCTTACCTGGCAGATCAAGAAGCCCAAGAACCAATCCGGCACTGGCGGTGGATGGCCACAGAGATGAGCAGAGGAAAGATGACTTCACTGAGATCCACTCATCTCTATGGCCTTGGAGGACTGGAGCAACGTCATAACGTCACTTCTGGTTCCAGTCCGAACTTCTGGTTCCAGTCCGGTGTAAACCAATGCCTTTTTTTTTTTTAAGGCACTAGATCAATGTTTTTTTTTTTCTATCTAATGCTTTCAATTGTCGAGGAGAGATGCGGGGTCTTATTGACCCCACATCTCTCCATAAAGAGGACCTGTCATGCTTTACTGTTGTCATAAGATATGTTTACATTTCTTGTGACAGCAATAACAGTGATAAAAAAAAAATTAAAGGAACAGTATAAAAAAAAAAAAAAAAAATTAAATAAATAATGTAATTGTTTATTTATTTTTTTTTTTTTTAAAGCCCTCACCCCCCCGTGCTCACGAACAGTGGTGAATACATACGTAGGTCATGCCCACATATGTAAACAGTGTTCGCACTACACATGTCAGATATCACCGCAAACATCACAGCGAGAGCAATAATTCTAGCACTCTGTAACTCTAAACTGGTAACCTCTAGAAAATTTTAAAGCGTCGCCTATGGAGATTTTTAAGTAGCATAGTTTGTCACCATTCGAGGAGCATTGGCAATTTTAAAGCATGACATGTTAGGTATCTATTTACTCGACGTAACATCATCTTTCATATTTTGGAAGAATGGGGTTATATATAGTGTTTTTTTTTTTTTGTTTTTTTTTTAATTCATTAAAGTGTATTTTTTTCCCCAAAAATTGCGCTGGAAAAAACGTTGTGCAAATAACGCGTGACATAATATAATGCAACAACCGCCATTTTATTCTCTAGGGCCTCTGCTTATATATATATATATATATATATATATATATATATATATATATATATATATATTAGCAGAGGCCCTACAAAATTATTTTTATATATATATATATATATATATATATATATATATATATATATATATATATATATGTGTGTGTGTATATAGTGGGGACGGAAAGTATTCCGACCCCCTTAAATTTTTCACTCTTTGTTATATTCCAGCCATTTGCCAAAACCATTTAAGTTCATCTTTTCCCCCTCATTAATGTACACACAGCACCCCATATTGACAGAAAAACACAGAATTGTTGACATTTTTGCAGATTTATTAAAAAAAAAAAACTGAAATATCACATGATCCTAAGTATTCAGACCCTTTGCTCAGTATTTAGTAGAAGCACACTTTTGATCTAATACAGCCATGAGTCTTTTTGGGAAAGATGCAACACGTTTTTCACACCTGGATTTGGGGATTCTCTGCCTCCTCCTTGCAGATCCTCTCCAGTTCTGTCAGGTTGGATGGTAAACGTTGGTGGACGGCCATTTTTAGGTCTCTCCAGAGATGCTCAATTGGGTTTAAGTCAGGGCTCTGGCTGGGTCATTCAAGAACAGTCACAGAGTTGTTGTGAAGCCACTCCTTCATTATTTTAGCTGTGTGCTTAGGGTCATTGTCTTGTTGGAAGGTAAACCTTCAGCCCAGTCTGAGGTCCTGAGCACTCTGGAGAAGGTTTTCGTCCAGGATATCCCTGTACTTGGCCGCATTCATCTCTCCCTTGATTGCAACCAGTCGTCCTGTCCCTGCAGCTGAAAAACACCCCCACAGCATGATGCTGCCACCACCATGCTTCACTGTTGGGACTGTATTGGACAGGTGATGAGCAGTGCCTGGTTTTCTCCACACATACCGCTTAGAATTAAGGCCAAAAAGTTCTATCTTGGTCCCATCAGACCAGAGAATCTTATTTCTCACCATCTTGGAGTCCTTCAGGTGTTTTTTAGCAAACTCCATGTGGGCTTTCATGTGTCTTGCACAGGAGAGGCTTCCGTCGGGCCACTCTGCCATAAAGCCCCGACTGGTAGAGGGCTGCAGTGATGGTTGACTTTCTACAACTTTCTCCCATCTCCCGACTGCATCTCTGGAGCTCAGCCACAGTGATCTTTGGGTTCTTCTTTACCTCTCTCACCAAGGCTCTTCTCCCCCGATAGTTCAGTTTGGCCGGACGGCCAGCTCTAGGAAGGGTTCTGGTCGTCCCAGACGTCTTCCATTTAAGGATTATGGAGGCCACTGTGCTCTTAGGAACCTTAAGTGCAGCAGACATTTTTTTGTAACCTTGGCCAGATCTGTGCCTTGCCACAATTCTGTCTCTGAGCTCTTCAGGCAGTTCCTTTGACCTCATGATTCTCATTTGCTCTGACATGCACTGTGAGCTGTAAGGTCTTATATAGACAGGTGTGTGGCTTTCCTAATCAAGTCCAATCAGTATAATCAAACACAGCTGGACTCAAATGAAGGTGTAGAACCATCTCAAGGATGATCAGAAGAAATGGACAGCACCTGAGTTAAATATATGAGAGTCACAGCAAAGGGTCTGAATACTTAGGACCATGTAATATTTCAGTTTTTCTTTTTTAATAAATCTGCAAAAATGTCAACAATTCTGTGTTTTTTCTGTCAATATGGGGTGCTGTGTGTACATTAATGAGGAAAAAAAAATGAACTTAAATAATTTTATCAAATGGCTGCAATATAACAAAGAGTGAAAAATTTAGGGGGTTTGAATACTTTCCGCCCTCACTGTATATATAATTTGGGGATTCTAAATAATTTTGTAGCAAAAAAAATACAGATTTTTACTTGTAAACAAAAAAGGTCATAATAGGCCTGATCCTTAAGTGGCTAGAGAAGCACGGGGACCCAGTAATGATATCACATGATCTATAATAAGTTATTTTAATAAAAACAAAATGGTTTTATTTAAACATTTCATTAGCATGTTGGCGAGGAACCAGGGAAGGCAAAATATGACCAGATTTAATCTTTTTCCAACTTTTTCCACTCTAAAACAACAACAAAAAGTTTTGGCTGGAGTTCCAGTTTAAATGAGACGCAGAAACAGATCTGCCCAACAAAAAAGGAAAACATAGTTAAGTAAGATTTTTTTTTTTTTTTTTTTATATAAAGGTAAAAAAAAAATGATTATTGCTATGGCTTTTTTGAAATTGCTCCAGTTTTGGGATATTGTCATTGACTTAAACGCTGTTGTCACCTTTTGTGACAACCATTGAGACACTTACCTTAAGAGATGAAAATAGCATTACCCCCTGTAATGGCGTGTTCTCTGCAGAATTTGTTTTGGCATTTAAAGACACTAATGCACCTGCAGATGAAATGTTCTCGTCAGTGGATGACATCTGGATTGAAGACAAAAGAGTCGTGTGTCATCAAGCATACTGTAGCCGGGGACATAGCGGGTATGACAGCGCATGGGACTTCTAGAAGCTGCTGCGCGGTTTGAAGTCGCAGGTTTTCTTTATCAGCTTTGGGAGAAGTTATTTCTTGCCGACTCGTGTAAAAGTGTGATTTCTGCAACAACCTGGATGTGTGAACATTGCATAATATAGAAATTAATTTGATGCACACAGTATGCCGTAATCGACATAGATATGTTTTGCGGCGGGAGATGACCGAACTTTAAAAAAATGTTCACTGCAGGCAAAATACCCAATTCATATTTACAATCTGCTTTTGCATTCACCAATCTGGTGGAATTTTTATTTTTGAAATTTGCATATATATATATATATACGGTATATATATTTTTATATATATATATATATAAAACAGTAAACATGCTGAGAATGGAGGTGGAGCAGAATGAGCAGAGGGATGACCTATCACTGACTTGGCTAAACTGTCTATGGTTGTCTATTTAGCATACAGACAACCAATGGGTTCCGCTGTTTGTCCTGAGTTCTATTCTCTAATAGGAGCAAGCAGCCAGGCACATGGTAGTTTCCCAGTCTCTCTACACAAGAACCAGGCAGGAAGTTTCTTTTTCAGATGTATTGCTTGAAGAACTTGGTTAGGGTTTAGATAAAGCCTTGGGATACTCCAAAAATGTAATGCAAATAGTGGTGGAGGACTCTCTCCGACTATAACTGTCTCTTCAGGGTGAAACCCCTCTTCAGGCTAGTGGTAAGTGAACTACAGCTCAGGGGGCTCCATTGCAAGAGTATATCCAAGCCAGCAAGTCTCGGTAGTCTCTTCAAGAGTTAACAAGGCCAATCTCTAGGATCTCTTTCAGGCTTGTACTCATCTGTGTCCTGGATACTTGAATGCTTTCCTGCATTAGCGGACAGCTTTTGTACTGTGTGCCTCCAAGTCAGATCTTCTGTGGACTTCCTGCAAACTGCTCCCAGGAAATTTGGACGTGGGTTCCCCCAGATCAACTTAAGCTGAGACCCAGGTCGCCTCCTCTAAAACTTCAGCTGGATGACCCAGCCTATTGATACACACCTCAGCCCCCTACTTGGTCATTCTTCCTACCAGGGATTGGCTGAGGCTATATGAATATGCAGTCTTTCTGCCTCTTTCAGCCCACTAAATTCTGAAACTTACCATAAACAAGAAGGAAGCAGTCAAGCCTGCAAGCAGCAGAACCCAGAACAGTCAAAAGAAATCAAACTTTACTCCACTGGCTGCAGAAGAGCCAAAAACTAGATTTGCCTAAAACTGCTAGCATCCTGACTTGGAAGATGCGACATCTACATCACAGATGTCTGAACAGAATTACAAATCCTTCCACAGAGAGATCAGTTCTGAAATATAATGGGGACAAATACCAGCAGATGGGTCAGGGGCGTACCTACAGGGGTCGCAGGGGTTGCAATTGTGACTCGGCCCCCCTGTACACCTGGATAGGAGGAGCGGTGGGGGCAGCATATATAGAAACCGATCCCCTCCATTTTTCCATTGCAGCCGCTGAAACCTGCTTCTCCTCCCATACCTACCTGGAGGGGATGCGTTTCTCTATATGCCGCCCCTACCGCCCCTCCTATCCAGATCCTGCTGTCCCCCTGAGTGGTCTCCTGCCCCCACCTCTCTGCTCTTTCTGGCTGCTGCGGGGGATGTGTCATTTACCGACCCCTTCCTTTTTCTTGGTACCGACCACTGACTCTGTCCATTCATTACTGAAGCATAGTAAACTGTACAGAGCTATTTTTGTCCATTTATTTTGGGGAGGCTGCAGAGATGAACAGATTGAGGGCTGTGTCCATCTCCTTTCTCTGTCTTAAAGGTGAAATATCATTGTCAGGTCACCTGAGACCAGGTGACAGATGCACTCCGTAGGAGTCAGAAGTGCACCGCTAAGATAGTGGACCCTAGGACTGACTGCTGTGGATAGTACCCAGGGAGGTTCAGGAAGCAGGTCTACTGGATCACTAATACAGATCCCAGTGGGAGCTAGAGCATAGATTCCCCAGGGCGCGGAGTCTAAGAGCCAGCAGGTGTTCACCAGAGCCTTTAGTGGTGAGGATGGACTGCGCTGCAGTCTGGCTCCAGGTCACGGCCCCCAGGGTCTCACAGCTCACGCTCACGGTAGACTACAGGAGAAGGAAGCAGCAGGCTAGAACAACAAGGATAAGGCAGAGGTCAGGGCGACTAGCAGACAGGAACAACAGAGTACATGCCAAAGGTTCAGGGTCACAGGCAAGCAGGGATAGTCTGGGACACGCCAAAAGGTCAGGGTCACGAGCAGACAGGAGTAGTCGAGAACACGCCAAGGTCGGTAACAGAAAAGAATCAAAGAGCACACGGCAAGCAGGAAACAGGAAGCCAAACACACAATGGTTGCTCAGCAAGGTTGGCTTGCAATGCCCAGGTTAATATAGTGTCCCTAATTAGAGACCAGGGTGGAGCTATGCTGAGGGAAGATTATTTAAACAGTCAGGTGAGGGTGGCTGGCCTGTAAAGGTGAACACAGAAGGAAAGGTGAGCTGGCAGACACACATTACTGCATAACCATGACAATCATCTGTTAAGACTCATGATATCTCACCAAAGCCCCCCCCCCCAATGGGGCTCCTAAAAAATAAAATGATAAAATAAGATGGTAAAAAATAATAAAAAAATTAAATAACAAAGCAAACGGACCTACCAGGGTTGCAAAGGTCGCACTTGCAACAGGGGCCCTGGGCTTGGAAGGTAGGACCTGAAGGTTTTAGTTACGCCTCTGAGATGGGTGGTGAATACAGTTGAAACCAGGATCACAAATGTCCCTGGATTTTACCATTTAAAAAAAAAAAAAAAAAAAAAAACACTTCTAAAAATTTTTTCTAAACTTTTTGTTTTAACTGGAGTTCTTTCCCTGGTTCAAAACAGCAAAGTTTTAAATGTGCAACTTATTTATTATTCCGTTAACCTTCGCAGGAAGCATTTTCATCTCCTGTAGTATCGCAGAAAATGTAAGTGATTCGCTATTAAATGGCACATTATACACCAAATTGCAATGTCGATTTTTTTATTTCTTTTTTTCAACTTAAAATTTTACAGTTGCCTCTGCCACCCACAGGGTCGTGCTTTGTACACCACTTCCAAGTTTGATATTTTGTTTTGGTTCCTTGCCGTTCTTCTTGACTTTTTCACTGCAGCCTATCATGTCCAGGATGTAAATAATACAATATATTTAAATGCATTTCTCTATCGATGTGCGCCACTGTACTTATGCATGCCACACTCCATAATTTCGATGATTGCTTCACTTAAGCGTTGTTTCTTTAAATGTCAAGAGTCTCTCTCTTCCGTCGACAACTTCCATTGTCTGCCCAGGATCCTTGGCTTGGCTGCTTTTAGCACTTGATAAATTAGTCATGTTGTACACTTGTGATGTTTTGAGACTCTGGTGCCCTCCGTTTGTAAATTGTGGTTTGATGCTGAAATGTACCGTTGCCGTCTATTTGCTGTCCAATTACCGGTAACCATTTAGGAGGAATTTTTTTTTTCCCCTTTGAGATGATGGATTTGGACCGGTTTAATACTGGAAACAGTTCGTTCACTTTGGGTCACTATTTGATGGGCATAGCTGAGCGAAACAGTTTGTTCGTCCCCCCGCTGGTTAGTCAGTTCTTCTTGTTAAAGTGAACCTGTCCTTTTCTTATGCTTAGCAAAAGGTTCACCTAAGACCCAGCTGTAGGACATTTCAAAATGATCAGTTGCAGTGGTGCTGTCCATTTAGTCTTGTCCAGTGGCGGCTGTTTTTTTTTTTGTTTTTTTTTTTGTGGGGGGGGAGCAAACAACCATCCATCCCCCCCTCAGCAGCACACAACTATCCCCCCAGCAGCACACAACTATCCCCCCAGCAGCACACAACTATCCCCCCAGCAGCAAACAACTACCTCCCCCCAGCAGCACACAACTACCTCCCCCCAGCAGCACACAACTACCCCCCCCAGCGGCACACAACTACCTCCCCCCAGCAGAACACAACTACCCCCCCCCAGCGGCACACAACTACCCCCCCAGCAGCACACAACTACCTCCCCCCAGCAGCACACAACTACCTTCCCCCAGCAGCACACAACTACCCCCCCAAGCGGCACACAACTACCTCCCCCCAGCAGCACACAACTACCCCCCCGAGCGGCACACAACTACCCCCCCGAGCAGCACACAACTACCCCCCCACAGCGGCACACAACTACCTCCCCCCAGCGGCACACAACTACCCCCCCGAGTGGCACACAACTACCCCCCCGAGCGGTACACAACTACCCCCCCAGCAGCACACAACTACCCCCCCGCAGCGGCACACAACTACCTCCCCCCAGCAGCACACAACTACCCCCTAAGCAGCACGCAATTACCTCCCCCCAGCAGCACACAACTACCCCCCCGAGCGGCACACAACTACTCCCCCAGCGGCACACAACTACCTCCCCCCAAGCGGCACACAACTACCTCCCCCCAAGCGGCACACAACTACCCCCCCCAAGAGGCACACAACTACCCCCCCCGAGCGGCACACAACTACCCCCCCCGAGCGGCACACAACTACCCCCCCCCCGAGCGGCACACAACTACCCCCCCCCGAGCGGCACACAACTATCCCCCCAGCAGCACACAACTATCCCCCCAGCAGCACACAACTATCCCCCCAGCAGCACACAACTATCCCCCCCAGCAGCAAACAACTACCTCCCCCCAGCAGCACACAACTACCTCCCCCCAGCAGCACACAACTACCCCCCCAAGCGGCACACAACTACCTCCCCCCAGCAGCACACAACTACCCCCCCCAGCGGCACACAACTACCTCCCCCCAGCAGAACACAACTACCCCCCCCAGCGGCACACAACTACCCCCCCAGCAGCACACAACTACCCCCCCAGCAGCACACAACTACCTCCCCCCAGCAGCACACAACTACCTCCCCCCAGCAGCACACAACTACCCCCCCAAGTGGCACACAACTACCTCCCCCCAGCAGCACACAACTACCCCCCCGAGCGGCACACAACTACCCCCCCAGCAGCACACAACTACCCCCCCACAGCGGCACACAACTACCTCCCCCCAGCAGCACACAACTACCCCCCCGAGTGGCACACAACTACCCCCCGAGCGGTACACAACTACCCCCCCAGCAGCACACAACTACCCCCCCGCAGCGGCACACAACTACCTCCCCCCAGCAGCACACAACTACCCCCCAAGCAGCACGCAATTACCTCCCCCCAGCACGCAATTACCTCCCCCCAGCAGCACACAACTACTCCCCCAGCGGCACACAACTACCTCCCCCCAAGCGGCACACAACTACCTCCCCCCAAGCGGCACACAACTACCCCCCCAAGAGGCACACAACTACCTCCCCCCAGCAGCACACAACTACCCCCCCGAGCGGCACACAACTACCCCCCCCGAGCGGCACACAACTACCCCCCCCCGAGCGGCACACAACTACCCCCCCCCCCGAGCGGCACACAACTACCCCCCCCCCCAGCAGCACACAACTACGCCCCCCCAGCAGCACACGACTACTTCCCCCCAGTGGCACGTCCGGCACTTACCCTATCATGGCGGGTGGCAGGCAGCGTGTAGCGGCTCGGCTGGGCTCCTCCTCCTGTCCTCCATTGCGGCTTCCAGCTCCTCCCCTCCTCCTCCTAGGCCTCCAATAGGATCGCCTGTCCTTTCGACCAAACGGGTGACCAGTGTCAAAGCCCGCTTCCTGATTGGCCAAGGGGAGGATCAGTGTTACAACAGCGAATATTAATCGGCTGTTATAACACACCTGGGTGGGGTCAGAGCGCACTCTCTGCGACCCGAGCCCACCCTATATTGAAGCCTATTAGAGCCTCTGGCTCTAATTGTCATTTAAACCCCCCCCTCCACTTTGGAATCCATGCGCCGGTGTCCTGAAAGGGGCCGGACGCATGGATGGGGGGGGTGGCTGATGACAGGGGAGGCGGTGCCCATGCGCCCTTAAAGGACGGGCCGTCCCTTCTATCAGTACGAGGATTACATTCTATATCCACTTCAACTCTGGAAGGTTTTACCCCATTCATCACCAATTTTTTGCAATTCGGCACTGTGCTACCGGTAATTGCTCGGTCATGCAACGCTGTACCCTAACAAAATTTATATCATTTTAATTTTTCACACCAATAGAGCTTTCTTTTGGCGGCTGATCACAACAGTTTTTTTTTTGTTTTTTTTGTTTTTTTAAAGCGGAAGTAAACCCATCGATTTGATAGTTTCAAAAAACAGTTAATAGTTAAAGTGACACTAAAGGTACATTTTTTTTTTTTTTTTTTTTAAATAACAAACATATTATACTTACCTCCACTGTGCAGCTCGTTTTGCACAGAGTGGCCCCGAACATCGTCTTCTGGGGCCCCCCGATGGCTCTCTCGGCACCTTCCCGCATCAGATGACCCCCTAGGGAAGCGCTCTCCCGGGGGGTTATCTGCCCCGCCCCCCAGCAGCCGCGTCATTGGATTTGATTGACAGCAGCGGGAGCCAATGGCTGTGCTGCTATCAATCTATCCAATCAACAGCCGAGAACCCCCATAGAAGAGAGACGGCGCGTCCCCGTGGGACAAGTTGGAGGGGTCAGGTAAGTAAAATGGGGGGGCTGGGGGGCCCTTCACTGACAGGTGTTTTTTCACCCTAATGCATAGGATGCATTAAGGTGAAAAAACACGAACCTTTACAACCCCTTTAACATAATTCTAGCTGTCACATTTGCTTGTGCTCTCACCCACTCCCCTGTCACCCGCACCCCCATCCCGGGCGGCCGGTCAGGTTACCATCCCGCATTTACCCCATTTATGGTGCGGGTAGCGCTCCCCTCCGAGCGACGGCTCTTCCCCTGCGTCTGCTCCTTGGCATCATGGCGGCTTCCGCCGTGTGTCTCCTCCCTCTCCCTCCTAGGCCAAAAGGATTGCTTCTCCTTTTTGGCCATTCGGGAAACGGGCCTCAGGACCCACTTCCTGATTGGCCAAGGGGAAAATCGGGAAGACAATAGTGAATATTCATTCGCTATTGTCACACAGCTGGGTGGGCTTCTGGTGCAGTGCCCCACCTCTGGCTCTAATCACGTGTTTTACAAAAAAAAAACCCAGATTGGAATCCATGCGTTTGGCAACCTGCATGTAGATTAGGGGAGGCAGCGCCCGTGCGCCACTGCTGTCAACCCATCCAATGGCCATAGGTGTGCGCAGAGTATTGTATTAGGGTGTGCACCCCAAAGCTCAAACATGCATGCCTCAGCTGCACTGGACAGTGAATGAATAGGAAGTTCTCTGTGCTGAGCGGCTTTCTTTTCATTCACAAACTGAAGCATAGTAAACTTGGTTTACTATGCTTTGGTTATGCATGAACACAGTGAGGAAGGTGCTGGTAAATGACATATTTACTAGCTCCTCCCCCCACTCTCCATCCTGAATCATTCCCTGCAGCAGCTGGGGGGGAGAGGAGAGGAGAGAAGCCAGCAGCACTGCAGGGTGGGCGTTAACAATGGCGAAGCCCAGGCAGTAGGGGGAATCAGCACTGCACGTAGTGATTAGGGTGTGCCCAGGCACACCCGGCACACCCCCTGCGCACGCCTATGCCAATGGCTGATGTCATATCTGATCACATGTGCCGAATCATGTCAGTTGCAGATTACACAGAGGCCAAGATGGCAGCTTCCTTGGCTGAAAACAATAGGAGTGTTTAGTTCCACTTTAATTATATTAATAAAAAAAGACAAACTTTTGAGGAAAAAAAACAAAATTTTTTTACTTTCTGATATAAAACATATCCAAAAAAAAAAAAAAAATCAAAATTTCTTCAAAAATTTTGTCTAAAATGTATTCTGCTACACGTCTTTGGTTAAAAAAAAATATCCCAATAAATGTATAATAATCAGTTTGCGTGAAAGTTCTAGCATCTACAAACTATGGGATATATATTGGAATTTTATTTTTAACATTTTTTTCTATACTAGTGTAGCGCACTACACCCGGAGGAGCTGCAATTTGTGTGTTCTATCCGTAATTCACATTTGCCATCTAGCCCATAGAAATAGAAAACAGTCCATGTTGTAATTTTCTCTTGCTTTTATTGGTATAACATGAACTGGGATAGGAGAAGGGTTTTCTGAGATGCTCTTTTGCTGCTTTATAATCTTTCCTTTGCCTTCTCATGCAAAGACTTAGAACAATGCGGACTATGAGAAGTCACTCTATATGACTTCTTCAGTGGGAAGACAGGAGTAGATTTACTAGAGAATATATGGTAAAGAGTCACTCTGAATAACTTCTTCACCTGCAGAACTTTTAAGAACAGTCTGTATCTCTATTTGTGCTTGGGGCTTTACCACCGCCTTTTGACCACTACTTCCCATCTGCATAGTACTTCCAAGTTGAGCTAAGGAAGAGATTACTCTGAATAATTCCTCCCGCCTGACTGATTGGAATCCCGGGGCATTGTTGAACCCAAAGTCACAGGCCATCACCACCTGTCTCACTGACTTGCGTACCAACATCCCTCAGCCTCTGGTAGTATCCTGCCCCTGGGCTTTCACTCACTTGATCGACAGTCCATGTTCCACTCACAAAAAATCGATCGCCCAGTTGTCTTCCGCTTAGTTGCTACTTCTTTCGCTTAGTTGCTACTTCTTCCGGATGGCTCCTCCATCCCTCCTCTCCGCACTGGCATGCTCCCCTCCCCGCAGGGGGTGCCCAGCAACACCAGCGACTACATGCTGTACGGTGTCACTAACTCCTCTCCTCCGTGTGTCCTGGTCCCCCCCTCCTTCCCCGTAGAGAGGGGGGGCTCTGCTAGGGTCTCTCTCTGGGCTCTCCCTTTCTGGAACTCTCTCGAACGCTCCCCTTGCACCATGTGACCTCAGCTTTTATGCGAGTCCCGCCTCCTGCCAAACAAATGAATGTTTGGCCAGAACTCACACACAAGCTGCCTGTCACTCAGATCCCAAGTCCAACCTCTCTTTCAGAACCATTTCCACTGAAAGCAAGAGGAGGCATCTCTGGGTCCAAGCACAGGTGGCCACACCCTGCACTACACTGACACTCCCAGTTCCCAAAATAAACAACCAGGCCTGGAATCACAATACAAGCCTGCCTAAATTTACCTGAAACTGTACTTTGTAATTTAAACTCAGAAAGCTCACCTACATGAAAGTAGGTGACCGCTACACTAGTAATCGCGGTGATCAGCAACTTATAATGGGACTGTGATAGTGCGGCACTAACTGGAAACTGATTAACTGCCACGCACTGATATCCCCAGTGACACTAATACAGTGAACAGTGATAATATTATGTACCAGTAGTCACCAAACTGCAGCCCTGGGGCTGGCTGTGGTCCTTTGATTGCTTTTATCCGGCCCTTGGGGTACTATTCTGCCAAATGACACCAAGTATTTGGCACTCTTTCTCCTAAAGAGAAGCCCGGAGCATAAATAATAAAGTAAAAATAGTGGAGGGCTGACATGACAGGGGAAACAGGGTACATTAAAAATAAAAGGGCTTACTCGACTGGGAGAGCCTTGGGGGAGGAGGGGACAGAGTTAATAAAAGAAGCTGACCCCTCCCCAGCGTCACCACAGCATGCAGGAGCAAGCTTCAGGAGACATGGCCGACGTGGAGCAGCTTCTGGCTGGGGGGCAGGAGTCCTCGCAAGTTCGGAGATCCAGGCCTTCGGAGCGCTTCTCCCCGGACTCCTCCCCCAGAGCTCAGAGTCACACAGGGAGTCCCTTTCGGGCCCCTTCGGGACCTCCCACGAAGCGTTCCGCTGTGCTTGCGGGTGGAGGTCCTGGGAGGAATACCACACACAGATGGAGCTTGGTTGGTGGGTTCTCCGGGAGCACCGGAGCAGCCTCACAGCCCATCCGGCAGCTGGATAAGGAGCGCGCGGGCTCTGCCCTTGGCGATGAGTCGGCGGGGGTGGGGCCCTGGCAGGGGAACCATTCAGCCACGGCCGCCGGGCCCTCCACTGCCGCGGCTATCAACTCTCCAGAAGGCAGCCGCAGAGTACACCTTCCAGGAGTTGAGAAGGTCATAGCTGACGCTTTGTCTCGCTTTCAGTGGGACAGATTTCGGGAGTTGGCGCCGGCGGCGGAGCGATGTGGGGTTCCTTGTCCTGACTGGTTGTGGAAGATTGCCTTGGGGTCATCTCCGGATGGATCAGAAGGCCAATAAGTGAGGCAATGTGGGCTGCATACAGTAAGGTATGGCAAGAATGGCTGTCATTGGTGCATCAGGCCAAGGTGGACCAGGAGGGCCCGGAAGTGTGATTGCTGGTTCTGTACTAAGTCTCGCAGAACCTTGAAATCGGGGTGTCAGTGTCTGGATTGGAGAAAAACGAGCAGGTTTGGCGTTTCTATTCAAATTGCAGGGTTGCCAGGACTTCACTAAGGATTTTTGGGTGAGGCAAGCGTTGAAGGGGTATCGGCACTCTCGTAAGAGCAGGGACTCTAGGCGCCCAGTGTCGTTTGAGATCCTGTGGAGGGTTTTGGCCCAGTTGGTTGGTTTATGTTCATCTGCCTACAAGGCTTCTTTGCTCCAGGCGGCTTTCTCCCTGGCATTTTTTGGTGCTTTCAGGATCGGCAAACTAGTTAGCCGTCCAAGAAGGTACAAGGGGATATGTTGGCTCAGGAGGTCAACTGCAGGGAGTATAGGGTATCCCTAGTTCTGTGCAGATCCAAAACGGATCAGGTGGGAAGGTTCAAGTCTTTTCTTTACCGGGTTCGCCATTATGTCCGGTAAGGGGCTGCGAAGGGGTTTCTAGAGGTGCGCTCAGAGTTGGCAGGGCAATTTTTGATACATGCCGATGGGTCCCCGTTGTCCAGATTCCAATTCATTTCTGTTTTCCGGAAATGTTTAAGGGCGCTAGGTTTGGAGGAAAAAGAATTTTCATCTCATTCCTTTCGTATAGGGGCAGCTACGGAGGCTGTGAGGTGTGAGTTGCATGCTGAGGCAGTCAAGCGCATTGGTAGGTGGGAATCGCGTAGGTTCCAGCTGTACGTTCGTTCTCACCTTTTGGTTGAATAAAAGGGAGGGGGAGCTATTTGTGGTGTGTTTTTCTTCTCTTTCAGGTGGAGTGCAAGGCTTGGTCCGGATATTGGGCCACTCGTATGTGTTTTGGGGGCCAAAAGAGCAGACGTTAAGCTTGAGGGGAGACAATTTGGCATTTCTAGACAAGAAGCCTGTGTCTGTTGGTTGGGAGTACCGGGCATGCTATGGAGTAGGATAGTGCCGGAAGTGCATTGCTTTGCGCGACTGGATAGGCCGCTGGACGTTTTGGTGCTACACGTAGGCGGTAATGATTTTGCAGTGAGGTCCATGTTGGACATAATGTGGGATCTCAAATCTGATTTCCTGCGGCTCCGTGTGGCCTTCCCGGAGAGGCTTATTGTGTGATCCGACATTATCGCTTGGACGACTTGGAGATTGGCCAGATAGGTAGAGAGGCTCAATAAGGCTCGTAAAAAGGTTAACAGGGATGTTAGCAGATTTATGGTTCGGAATGGGGGGGATGGTTATCAGGCACTTAGAGCTGGAGTTGGATACTTGGAGATACCTTCAGAGTGAAGGGGTAGAACTCAATGCGGTGGGGATTGATATGTGGGCCCTGGCGTTACAGGATGGCATCCAGAGAGCGTTTAGGGTGTGGAGGGGCACCCAAAGCTGTGGTGGGTGTTGGTCTTTGCGGGTGAATGAAGACACCTCGGAAGGAAGAGTTTGGGACCCATCGATGGTATGGGTCCCGCTGCTGGTAATCAAGTTAACGGTGGTTTAGCTGGAAGTTGGTTAACGGGTGCACTGTGGTCAGTGGGTTGTCTCTGAGCCAGCATGTCAGCTAGAGGTCTATTAGCATATTTGAAAGGTACCGCAGTGCAGTACTAAGCAGATGTTATTTTGGGGTTCCTGCAGACCAATGCTAGTATTGACGGATGGGTTTTTTGGTAACAGATGTTTTACGGTTATGTTAATTTAAATTTAATTTGTTAATAAAAGAGGCTGCTACGGACAATATTTACTCCAACTTGGTGTGGTCTCGTTTAATGGGTAATGGTATGGGGTTTGGAGTATGGGGTTGGTCCGACAGTGATGAAAGGATGGTATATCTGTTATACAATGGTCAAGAGAAGCCCGGAGCAAAAATAATAAAATAAAAATAGCGGAGGGCTGACATGACAGGGGAAACAGGGTACATTAGAAATAAGAGGGCTCACTCGATTGGGGGAGGAGGAGACAGAGTTAATAAAAGAAGCTGGCCCCTCCCCAGTGTCACCACAGCGTGCAGGAGCAAGTTTACCACCCACCCTCCCTTTTGTTTGTTGTTGTTTTGTTCGATATGTTTTTTTCCACAGAGCGGTATGACCTCAGGATTTTGTGGCAGTTGGCAGGTGTTGGTCTTTGCGGGTGAATGAAGACACCTTGGAAGGAAGAGTTTGGGACCCATCAGTGGTATGGGTCCCGATGTTGATATTCCAGTTAACGGTGGTTTAGCTGGAAGTTGGTTAATGGGTGCACTGCAGTCAGTGGGTTTTCTCCGATCCAGCATGTCGGCTAGAGGCCTATTATCATATTTGAAAGGTACCGCAGTGCAGTAGTAAACAGATGGTATTTTGGGGTGGGTTTCTTGGTAACAGATGTTTTTTACGGTTATGTTAATTTAAATTTAATTTGTTAATAAAAGAGGCTGCTACAGCCAATATTTACTCCAACTTGTGGTCTCGTGTAATGCGTAATGGTGTGGGGTTTGGCGTAAGGGGTTGGTCCTGCAGTGATGGAAGGATGGTACATCTGTTATACAATGGTCATGACACCCTCAATGGGGTGCTATTGCTTCCACTAAATTCAAAGATGGGTCACTATTCTTTCCAATGACACCATCAATGGGGTGCTATTCCTCCTCCCACTAAAACCAATGATGGGTCACTATTCTTTCCAATGACGCCATCAATGGGGCGCTATTCCTCCCACTAAAACCAATAATGGGTCACTATTCTTTCCAATGACACCACCATCGATGGGGCCCTATTCCTCCCACTAAAACCAATGATGGGTTACTATTCTTTCTTAATGACACCATCGATGGGGCCCTATTCCTCCCTCTAAAACCAATGATGGGTCACTATTCTTTCTAATGACACCATCGATAGGGCCCTATTTCTCCCATTAAAACCAATGATGGGTCACTATTCTTTCTAATGACACCTTCGATGGGGCCCTATTCCTCCCACTACCAATGATGGGGCATTTTTTACTTCCAAAGGCCACAGTCTGGCCCACCTAAATCCTGACGGACAGTAAACTGGCCCTCTATTTAGAAAGTTTTAGACCCCTGTTATATAACATCCCTGAACTAATGGCACTTGCTGGGACATGGTTAACATCTAGGGGCAATCAAGGGGTTGACTGTGTGTCTAACAAATTTGTATACAGTGTGCTACTTTTTACTACAGATCTCTTTGTTTCTTATCCCTCTATAAGCAGGGATAAGAAACTAAGAGAGGTTGTTCCCTCTATACAGTGCCCTGTGTTGATTGTCAGTACAGGGCTCTGGGCTGTGATTGGACACAGCCGATCAGCAAGTCCCAGCCATGAATCATTGGCCAGGACCTGACAGACCCCCCCCCCCCCCCCGCTAAATCGTCCCGATTTAGCCCGCCACTAACGCTCTACAGTATGATTGAGAGATGACAGAAGATCGCGGTCGGTAGCCAGCATGGAATGCAGAAGGGGCTGTTCCGGAAGTGACGTCATTGGTGAGCTGTGCTGCTGTACATGGGTGTGGTAACACGTTTCGAAGCATCCGTTTCTTTTTCAAACCTTTTTATCATGGAACCATTACTTATGGATTTTGTTTGTTTGGAGCGTATAGGGTATCATCTACTTTTCCAGCACCATTTATATTTACCCTCCCTTTAACATCAGAAGCTCCCATCACATTTCAGTCCCCCTTTCATATCAGTTCAGCCCCCCATCCCATCAAAGTCCCCTGATCACAACAGAGCCCCCCTCCCCCTTCCACCACAGTCCCCCTTTCCCATTAGATCCCTTTAAAATCAGAAGACCTCATCACATCACAGTCCACCCCCTTTCACATCAGAAGCTCCCCACCACATCAGAAGTTCCCCCATCACACCATAGCCCCCCTTTCACATTAGCAGCACCCCCCTTTCTTCAATCAGAAGCTCCCCCATCACATCAAAGTTCCCCCTTTCATATCAGAAGTCTCCCCCCCCCCAATCACACCAGAGTCTCCCTTTCACATCAGCATCCCCCTTCCCCTGAGAGGCCCCCTTCACATCAGAGCCCCCCTTTACATCTGATTAGCCCTTTAACATCAGAAGCCCACCCCCTTTTCTGTTCCATCATATACAGATTCTTAGACCTTTTGTATTTATTTTGAAATAAAAAAAAAAGAAGCCCACCCCCATCACATTAGAGCCTCTCCTATGACATAATAACCCCCCCTCTACAACAGAAGCCCGCCCATCACATCAGAGCCCCTCCTATCACATAAGAACCCTACCCCTACAACAGAAGCCCCCCCATCACATCAGAGCCCCTCCTATCACATAAGAACCCTACCTCTACTACAGAAGCCCCCCCCCCCCCCATCACATCAGAGTTGCTGCAGGCTGGGTAAAATCTTGTAGCAGGCCAAATGAGGCTCTTGGGCCGTAGTTTGGAGACCCCTGGTCTAGGGGAGAGTAGAAGCACTTTAACTTACCTGATCCTCCACTTCCCTGACGTATGGTGCTCTGCCGTGCCACTCGCTGCTCCTAGCAGTGTAATGAGCCCAGCAGGCCGGTGAGTGTATGTTCTCAGAGCTCTTTTAAAAAAAAATAATAATACAAAAAAATTAAAATAATAATAAAATTATAATAAATAATAATAAAAAAACAACAATAATAATAATAAAAAAATAATAATAAAATTATAATAATAAAAAATAATAATAATAAAAAATAATAATAAAAAAATAATAATACAATTATAATAAATAATAAAAAAAACAATTAATAATTATAATAATAAAATAAATGGTAATTTTTTAGTACAGTATGTAAAATAAAAATACGTAAAAAAATAAAAATAAAACCTGTCTCTGTTTCCTTTAACAAGGTAGCGTGTCAGTTTACTTCACATGGATTAATAATGCTTCAGAATCAGTGAGTTTTGCGCTCTTTTGCAGCCTAACATTTACAATCCTTCCACTCTCTGCTCCTAGCAGTGTAATGAGCCCAGCAGGTGACGGCAGGTAAATGACAGTAGTTATTTAGTTAACAGGCGAAGTGTTCTCAGTCGGTTAGGGGGTCACAGATGACACATTTTCAGGTTTTTGTCTCATTTGAAGGGGCTCAGGCTAAAAATGTCTCCTCCACGTATCAATATTTTCGGTGTTCTGTGACTGTGCTGTCAGGAGCCCTACAAAAATAGCTTTTCCAGCAGCTGTTCTCAGCATTATTTAATGCATCATTTAATCGGAAGTTAAATTATAAATAGTGCAAAAAAAAAATATATCCAGATATATGTGTTTAAGATACTGTTTGTGTGCATCAGTTCAGTGTCATATGGAGACAACCTGAATACCTATTAAAATTGCATTTTCTGAAATTCGAAAAATTCGAACATCCCCCAAGCATAGTGTTAGTTCAGCAAGATACATTTATGGAAGCTAATATTCAACTTTTCTTTTATTATTTTGCCTTTTTTGCTTCTTTTTTTTTTTTTTTTTCTCTTGTTCTCTTGTACTGTTAAAGTTCATTACATGTACAAGGGCTCTTGATGCTTTGGAGGGGTGATTTTTTAAAGGTCATTATGAAAACGTTTTGAAAACATTCGATTTTTTGCCAACTTGATCAATTTGAATCTTAAATGATAGCGCTTTTCGAAAAGCCCTTGAAAGTGTTTTGTTTTTAAGTTAACGTAGCATGGTTTTTGCTCCTAAAGTACACTTGTTTTAAACCCGCTGATGACCGCATTCTGTAGAATAACCCCTTTTACGACAGTGTCACACATACACTATATTACTAAAAGTATTGGGACACCTGCCTTTACACGCACATGAACTTTAATGGCATCCAGTCTTAGTCCGTAGGGTTCAATATTGAGTTGTCCCACCCTTTGCAGCTATAACAGTAGAGATGGGCTCTGGCCTGTTTGGGATTCCTGCTGCCCAATCCGACCAGGAAGCCGACACTGCACACCGCCAATCACAGGCACTGAGACATTTCCAGATCTGTGCACATGTGGATCGGGAAATATCTCACTGCCTGTGATTAGCGGTGTGCAGTGTCGGCTTCCTGGCGGGATCGGGCAGGTGGGATCCCAAACACGCCAGAGCCCATCTCTTTATAACAGCTTCAACTCTTCTGGGAAGGCCGTCCACAAGGTTTAGGAGTGTGTCTATGGGAATGTTTGACCATTTTTCCAGAAGCGCATTTGTGAGGTCAGGCACTGATGTTGGACAAGAAGGCCTGGCTCCCAGTCCCCACTCTAATTCATCCCAAAGGTGAGGTCAGGACTCTGTGCAGGCCAGTCAAGTTCCTCCACCCCAAACTCGCTCATCCATGTCTTTATGGACCTTGCTTTGTGCACTGGTCCAAATCATTTGGTGGAGGGGGATTATGGTGTGGGATTGTTTTTCAGGGGTTGGGCTTGGCACCTTAAAGTGAAAGGAAATCTTAAGGCGTCAGCACACCAGGACATTTTGGACAATTTCATGCTCCCAACTTTCTGGGAAGAGTTTGGGGATGGCCCCTTCCTGTTCCAACATGACTGCGCACCAGTGCACAAAACAAGGTCCATAAAGACATTGATGAGCGAGTTTGGGGTGGAGGAACTTGACTGGCCTGCACAGAGTCCTGGTCTCAACCCGATATTACACCTTTGGGATGAATTAGAGCAGAGACTGTGAGCCAGGCCTTCTCGTCCAACATCAGTGCCTGACCTCACAAATGCGCTTCTGGAGGAATAGTCAAACATTCCCATAGACACACTCCTAAACCTTGTGGACGGCCTTCCCAGAAGAGTTGAAGCTGTTATAGCTGTAAAGGGTGGACCAACTCAATATTGAACCCTACGGACTAAGACTGGGATGCCATTAAAGTTCATGTGCATGTAAAGGCAGGCGTCCCAATACTTTTGGTAATATAGTGTATACGTTGCAACACAGCAGGTGGAACTTAAAGTGATACTTAGGCTCCATGCACACGGGGCTTAAAAAAACATCTGTTCTCTCGGGAGTAAAAAAAACGCTCATATAAAGCATTTTTTGTACAAAGTTTAGACGAGTTTAGGAGAGTTTTTACGTTTTTTTCTGCCTCCAAGCTCCAATCAGAAACACGAACCAGAAGGTTTTTTTATTCTGCCTCTAAATGTTAAACTCAAAATATGCCCCTTAACGTCCTTATGTGCATGGACACAGAGGATCACATTGAGCTGCTTTTACAGGCAGAAAACAAAACTCTTGTAGAAGCAAAGTTTTTTTAGCCAGTGTGCATAGAGCCTAAAGGTAATCTTTTTTTAAAAATAAGAAACAGTAGTGGAAAAAAAATTTTAAAATCCCAGAACCCCCCCCCCGAGCAGTACAGTGTCATATAATCCACAAAATTGTGTCAAAAATGTCAACATCAAAAAACTCTCTATGCCTCTTACTAAATACCTTGGACTGTCTACTTCCCAAAAAAGGGGTCATTTGGGGGATAGTCGTACCGTTCTGCCATTTTAGGGCCTCAAGAAATGAGTCAATACAGCAGGAGTGATTGATTTTTAAATATATATACCAGAGTTTGTGGACTCTATAACTTTCACACGGACTAAATAATATACACTGATTTGGGTTATTTTTTTACCAAAGAAATGTAGCAGAATACATTGTGGCCTGAATTTATGAAGAAAGATTATTTGTTTTTCCAAATCTTACAACAGCGACTAAGAAAAGCTTCTGGTATTTTTTTGTTTATATAGCAAAAAAAAAAAAAAAAAACCCAGTGGTGATTAAATGCTACCAAAAGAAAGCTCTATTTGTGTGAAAAAAAAATGAGTTTACAATTTTAGTTTAAAAATTAGTATACTAATTAAAATTAGTATACTGTATATACCATAGTTTGTATAATTTGTACAACCTTCATGCAAACCAATTATTAAAAAACTTATTGGGATTTTTTTTTTTTTTACCAAAATCATTTAGCAGAATACAATTTGGCCTACATTTATGATGGCATTTTATTTATTTCTTTTTTTTTTTTTAAACTTCAGTATTTATTGAGGTATTTTTAGCAATACAGCGATATATCTTGCAGAGGAGAGTGCCTCAATCTAAGGGTCGGTTCACACTGGGACGACTTGGGATCCGACTTGTACGCCCTCAAGTCGCCCCAGAAAGAGATTCACATTTAAGTGAATGGGAGCGTCTTAATAGACACTACTGAAGTCGCTCCGACTTCAGAGCGTACTCCCTGTACTACTTTGATCCGACTTCAGCCTATTGACTATCATTGAAGTCGGATCGCCGTCTCGCATGATCCGACTTCGGCATGCGACTTGTGCTCAGATGATCTTGAGGGGGAACTCCGCGCCAAATTTTAAATAAAAATCCGGCATGGGTTCCCCCTCCAAGAGCATACCAGGCCCTTGGGTCTGGTATGGACCTTGAGGGGAACCCCCTACGCCGAAAAAGCGGCGTGGGGGGGTCCCCCAATCCATACCAGACCCTTATCCGAACACGCAGCCCGGCCGGACAGGAATTGGGGTGGGGGACGAGCCAGCGCCCCCCCCATCCTGAACTGTACCAGGCCGCATGCCCTCAACATGGGGGGGTTGGTGCCTTGGGGAAGGGGGGCGCGCTGCGGCCCCCCCACCCCAAAGCACCTTGTCCCCATGTTGATGAGGACAAGGGCCTCTTCCCGACAACCCTGGCCGTTGGTTGTCGGGGTCTGTGGGCTTATCGGAATCCGGGAGCCCCCTTTAATAAGAGGGCCCCCAGATCCCGGCCCCCCACCCTATGTGAATGAGTATGGGGTACATCGAACCCCTACCCATTCACCTAGGGAAAGTGTCAATTTAAAAAAAAAACACTACACAGATTTTTAAAGTAATTTATTAGACAGCTCCGTGGGTCTTCTTCCGACTTCGGGGTCTCTCCGGTTCTTCTCCGCGCTCTCCGGGTCTTCTGCCGGGCTCCTCCGCTATTTTCTGCTCTTTTGCCGCTCTTTTGCTATAGCGGAGGAGCCCGGTCTTCAATCTTCTGCCTTCTGCCCTCTTCTCCTGATGTTGACACGACGCTCTCTGGGGCTGGAATGCACTCTGAGCGCTCCGCTCTGACTTATATAGGTGGTGACCATGCCCCCTTATGCCGTCACAGTCCCTGGGCATGCTGGGACTGTGACGTTTTAGGGGGCGTGGTCATCACCCAATGACCACGCCCCCTTATGCAGTCATAGTCCCAGCATGCCCAGGGACTGTGACGGCATAAGGGGGCGGGGTCACCGCCTATATAAGTCAGAGCAGAGCGCACAGAGAGCATTCTAGCCGGAGAGAGCGTCGTGTCAACATCAGAAGAAGAGGAGAGGGCAGAAGACGGAAGACCGGGCTCCTCCGCTTTAGCAAAAGAGCGGCAGAAGAGAGCGGAGGAGCCCGGAGGAAGATCCGGAGAGCGTGGAGAAGAACCGGAGAGACCCCCGAAGTCGGAAGAAGACCCCCGGAGCTGTCTAATAAAATACTTTAAAAATCTATGTAGTGTTTTTTTTTAAATTGACACTTTTTCCCTAGGTGAATGGGTAGGGGTACGATGTACCCCATACTCATTCACATAGGGTGGGGGGCCGGGATCTGGGGGCCCCCTTATTAAAGGGGGCTCCCGGATTCTGATAAGCCCTCCGCCCGCAGACCCCGACAACCAACGGCCAGGGTTGTCGGGAAGAGGCCCTTGTCCTCATCAACATGGGGACAAGGTGCTTTGGGGGGGGGGCCCGCAACGCGCCCCCTCCCCCAAGGCACCAACCCCCCATGTTGAGGGCATGCGGCCTCACTCCCATTCCTGTCCAGCCGGGCTGCGTGCTCGGATAAGGGTCTGGTATGGATTGGGGGGGACCCCCCACGCCGTTTTTTCGGCGTAGGGGGTTCCCCTCAAGGTCCATACCAGACCCAAGGGCCTGGTATGCTCCTGGAGGGGGAACCCATGCCGGTTTTTTATTTAAAATTTGGCGCAGAGTTCCCCCTAAAGATTCATACCAAACACAGTGGCGGGGATCCAAGTCGGATCCCCGTTCATTGAAAGTCGGACACATGTCGCAGGGCAAAGTCGGATCCACAAGTCGCGTTGAAGTCCGTTGAAGTCGTGTTGCAAAGTCGCGTTGAAGTCGTGTTGCCCCTGTGTGAATCGAGCCTAAATGAGTAAATAGAGATAGGGGCGGGTACCATCATCCCTGTATTAACAATGATAAAGTATAGGGGGTGTCAGGAGCTACTCCAAAAGATGCCCCATGGCAAAAGAAATGAATGGACTATCTCGGTACCCAGGGATTAGACAGTTGAGTATAAAAAAATGATATTTTATTATAGAAAAACAACTGATACACATTGACACAAATAGAATATAAAAACATAATTGCATACAGGAGGAAGATAATACAGACTTTACACAGTGGGAACCCCCACAAAATAGTGGAGCCACGTCCAAAGTGTAATCTTCTACATGTTTCTCGAATAAATTTGCTTCTTCAGGAGGAATTGACCTTATACATCTAAGGAGAAATACAGTCTTCTAATTAATTTGATCACAAAATATTAAGAGGGGGGAGAGAAATATAGACTATTACACATTGAATACATTAATACTTGGAGTAAATTTATTACAGGTGAGCTTGGCTTACTGATGAAAACCCAATAGGGGTCATGGGCGGCAATGTGTGAGGCACCCAAATTTTGGGTAATCCCCCCCGCGGCGAACACGGGAGGCACTTGAAAGTGCAATAGCTGAAAAATATTTGTATTAATGTTACGTACCATGGCTAAAATTGGTGAGTCCATTGACACACAAGTGAATGGAAGGTAAAGGGAGAGGAGTAGGGAGAGGGGGGAAAAAAAAAATAGGTACAGGTAAATGGTAACCGGTACAAGGTACAAACACATACAGTAATGCCGCGTACACAGGACTGGTTTTGCCATCGGAATAAACTCCGAAGGTTTCTACAACGGAACTCCGACGGAATTCCATTCAAGCGATCTTGCCTACACACGGTCAGCCCAAAGTCCGACCGTCCAGAACGCGGTGACGTACAACACTTACGACGGGACTAGAAAAAGGAAGTTCAATAGCCAGTAGCCAATAGCTTCCGTCTCATACTTGCTTCAGAGCATGCGTCGTTTTTGGTACGACGGAACAGCATACAGACGATCGGTTTTCCCGATAGGAATTGGTTCCCTCTGAAATATTTAGAACATGTTCTATTTCTAGGTCCGTCAGAATTTTCGAAAATAAAAGTCCGATGAGGCACACACACGATCGGAATAGACGATGAAAAGCTCCGGTTTGACTTTTTCTGTCGGACATTCCGCTCGTGTGTAAGCGGCTTAAAGGCATGTTGTGGAAACATGCGTTGAGCAACAAGAGAGTAACTAAACACTGGTGTAGTGGTGTGCTGCCTAGAAAGTGTAGGCCTACACATTCAGTAATGCTAGTAGCACTAGTAGTGATAGCAGGTGTTTTTTTTTATTGTTTTATTGGATATGTTTTATAGCAGAAAACAAAAAAACAAAAAAATGTTTTTTATTTATTTATTTATTTATTTTCAAAATGTCTTCTTTTCGTTTTAATAATTAAAAAAAAAAAAAAAAAAAAAACCCATTGGAGTTTAAAGGGGTTGTAAAGGTAATTTAAAAAAAAAAAAATAACAAACATGTTATACTTACCTCCACTGTGCAGCTCGTTTTGCACAGAGTGGCCCCGAACCTGGTCTTCTGGGGTCCCTCGGCGGCTGTTTCAGCTCCTCCCCGCAAGAACTAACCACCTTAATGCGAGCTCCCTCGCATGGTGGTTAGTTCTTGCGGGCACGCTCCCGTGATACAGCCGGCGGCTATAACCGCTCGCTGTATCACTCGGCCCCGCCCCCCGGCGCGCCGCGTCATTGGATGTGATTGACAGCAGCGCGAGCCAATGGCTGCGCTGCTTTCAATCCATCTACTGTTGCCAATCAGCGGCCAGGCTGAGCAGCTAAATGGATGTCGGGAGCGAGCAGCTGACTTTCGAGGGGTCAGGTAAGTAGAACGGGGGGGCTGGGGGCGGCGGTATTGTCGGAAGTTTTTTCACCTTAATGCATAGAATGCATTAAGGTGAAAACATTTTTACCTTTACAACCCCTTTAAATACCACCAAAAGAGAGCTCTATTTGTGTGAAAAATAAAATATAAATGTAATTTGTATACAGTGTTGAATGACTGCACAATTAACAGTTAAAGTAGCTTAGTGCTGAATAGCAAAAAAAATTAAAAATGCCCTGGTCATGAAGGGGGTATAACCTTCCAGGGGTCAAGTGGTTAAAAATATCATAAATTATTTACCCCCCCCATAATACTGGATCATGTCGGTATCTGGTTATGGCCTGAATCGGTTGTTTCCTTTCAGTGCTACCCCAACACAATTGAAGAGCATTGGTGCACTTTGTGTCCACTAAAAACAGAGGTCACATATTTTTTAGTACAGTATTTATTTATAGGTGACAATTTATTATGACTGTTGGGGATGTGACAGTAAAAAAAAAAAAAGGACCCAATGGCTGCAGGGCAATAGTGGTAATCACCATATCATTGTATAGCATAGAAAACCTTACTTCTAAGAACAGGTCTGTCCTTCTGCCTTCGGGTTCTAGTCTTCGAGTCATCGTGAAGTTTCTATGAAATCGGAAACACAGTTTATTTTTATTTTTTTGCGAAGGAAAAAAACAAATGAGACTGGAAATTATTCACCTGGGAGAATCAAGATTCACATCATCACCATATTTGTGCTTTAGAACTACTAATATACTTTCTGCATGTTAATTTCTCTTGGAAGTCAGCGTGTGCTTTCTATAAATGTAAAACCATCTGTTGGCACCTTCTAAAAGACTAGAACTCAACCCATCCAGACATGAATTATTTATTTTGATGGAATTTTTTTTTTTTTTTTTTTTGTGTTTCCTAGGCAAGCTTAAGGGTTCCACTCCTTGCGTTTAGATTTCATGAACTTTTTTTTTTTTTTTTCCACATGACTTATAATACATTTTAGGGTGATCATACAGATCGTATAAATCACCTGCCGACCAAGCCTTTTTTGGCACTTTTCCTTTTATCAATATTTTTTGCTCAAAAATTACTTAGAACCTCCAAACATTATATATACGGTCTATATTTTTTTTAGCAGAGACCCTATAGAATAAAATGGCGATCGTTGCAATTTTTTATGTATTAGCGCAGCGGCTTTTCAAACACAATTTTTCAAAAAATACACTTTAATGAATTTTAATGTCATAAACACTATATGTAACCCAGTTTTTTTTGGTAAAATATAAAATATGATGTTACGCCGAGTAAATAGCAATTGTATACCCTATATTATTATTTTTTATTTGCAATTTTTTTGCTCACGAAAGGGGAGTAACACTTTGCACATACACGACTTTCAGCCCATTGATTTGAATAGAAGTCGCATCCAAGTCGGATCATCATGATCAGACTTGTGGTTCGACTTGTGCTCTGAGGATCTTGAGCGGGAACCCAAGGCTCAAATGAAAAAAAAAAAACAGCATGCCCCCCCCCCCCCCCCCCCCCAAGATCCATATCATGGCCCTTGAGTCTGGTATGAATCTTAAAAAGGGAATTCCATGCCAAAATGAAAAAAAAATAAAATTTGTATGCCCCCCCCCCCAATACCATACCAGACCCTGGTATGGATTTTGAGAGGAAACCCCACACCAAAAAAAAAAAAAACTGGCATGGGCTCCCCCCAAATCCATACCAGACCCTTATCCAAGCATCAGGAAAGGAGGGGGGATGAGTGAGCGCCCCCCCCGACCATACCTCTCAACATGGGGGTTGGGTGGGTGCTTTGGGACAGCGGGCAGGCTCTGCGCCCCCCACCCCAAAACACCTTGTCCCCATGTTGGGGACAAGGGACTTTTCCCGACAACCCTGGGTGGTGGTTTTGGGGGTCTGCGGGCTGGGAAGTGGGCTTATCGGAATCTGGAAGCCCCCCTCAACCCGCAGATCATGCCCCCCCCTCCCCCTATGTGAATAAGTATGGGGTACATTGTACCCCTACCCATTTACCACCAAAAAAGCAGTGTAGTGTAAATAAAAACAAGAGACAGTTTTGACAAGTCCTTTATTAAAAACCTTCCTCCGGTGTTCTTCCTTCGTTCTTCTCCGCCGAGAAGACAGCAGCAGTGAAGAAGACCGGAGGAAGAGTTTTAATAAAGGACTTGTCAAAATCGTCTCTTGTTTTTACAGTATTTACACTACACTGCCTTTTTTTGGGGTGAATGGGTAGGGGTACAATGTCCCCTATACTCATTCACATGGGGGGGCAGGATCTCCCCTTGTTAAAGGGAATTTCTAGATTCCGATAAGCCCCCACCTGCAGACCCCCACAACCACCGCCCAGGGTTGTCAGGAAGAGGCCCTTGTCCCCATTAACATGGGATGGATCCTGACTTCCAATATCATGATGACATGGACCCTGGATTCACGTCCGTGATGTCAGCAGAGAGCAGACTTCAACCTGCTCTCTGCTGAAAACGGGTCACAGGAGTGCAAAACAAATTGCTCTCCTGTGATCCATAGGAGAAGTACAGCCAAACAAGCTTTGGCTGTACTTCTCCTTTAAGGGGGGAAAAAAAAGGAATATTTTGGAAAACAACCTTAAACACTTTCCAGAGTCTCCTTACTTTAGGACTCATTTTGCTAAGTGTACACTCTGTACTCCTTTAGTCATTAATCCCCAATGATTGATTATGTCAATGACTATCAGGTTGCTTAGTCTCTTAATAGAGAAGTATGGCCAAAACTTTTTTGGCCATACTTATCTTGTAGGTCACAGGAATGCACTTACATTTACTGTCCTGTAACCCAGACTCCACTAATAGCTGTCAAACAGCTGACATGGCAGAGCTGCTCCAGGATCTGGAAAGATCCTGACAATATTGTCGGTATCCACCTAGATGCTTGACCGGCTGCTGGCTAAGCCTCTCATTGGGCCACTGAAAGCCGAAGCCGGTTGCTCCCACCTTCTCCCCTGCTAGGCGCTCAAATGGGTTCTAGAGGAACAGAGCAGAGAGCAGTGACTGACAGTCACTGCTCTCTGCTCTGAGCAGACCAAGAACTGACTGATTAGCGGTCATGCTAAGTTCTTTGTCTTAGAGCTGACGGGGGATGGCTGCAGCATGGAGGTGAGTATGTGTGCTTGTTTTTTTCAAAGATCTCACATACACTTTAATCATACAATGCCTCAAAGCAATCTCCATCTGTTGAGCAGTCTCTTTAGATAACGCATAGTGCTCCAGGGATCCTTTGTCACGTATTAACTGGTTATTTGCAAAGGTTATGCATGTAACGACAATTTAAAAACTAAGTGACATGAAATAAAAACAACTTGGCCCAAAACCATTATAGCTTCCCTTTAAGACCGCTCCGCCAAACCCGACTCCCTTAAGCGAGAACAGATGAAAGATGAGGAAAAACTTGTCGCAAGGCCAAGTGTATTTTTATCATTAGGACTTTGTTTTTATTGCTTTCCTGAAAAGGTATAAAAGCCTTTGTGTGGCCGCTCGTCACATCATCAAAATGATTCAAGATAACTGCTCATCTCTATTACTGACATTGTGTTGTCCTTCACCTGAAATAATCCAATGATTTTCTTTTTCCGCGGTGTCAGAGCTCGCTGCTGCGTTTTATATTTCAAGTTTAAAGCGATTAGGGATTTTTTGTAAGATACCAAACTCAGATCAGATCCTTACTAAATTATACCAGTTTATGTTTTTTTTTTTTTTTTTTTTTTGCATGTGCCTAGCATTTAATTGGTTGGATGTGATTATATCCCCAACCTCCAAGGTGGCCTGGGCTGCAACTTTTAAAGGGACACGGCCACTTTGCCCATTTAGAATTAGGAAGTGAATGTCTTCATCAGGATTCAGAGAAAATAAAAACCCAAACACAAGTTCAAACCCATTACCAACACAAAAAAAAAAATTTCAAACAGAAATAAACTTTAACCACTTCCCCCAAGTTGACGTCATATGACATCGGGGACTTGAAGTGGAGATATTTGGATGAAGGGTGCAGCTACAGCCATCGTCCAGATATCTTTTTTTTTTTCCGGCGATTCCCTGCAATGCAAAAGCCATCATAGCGGCTGTTTAGCCCTCCGGTGCTTCTCCTGTCTCTCCTCTGCGATAGGGCAGCGGGAGAATGAATCCGCCGGTTTACCATAGAGATAGCCGTGGACCAGATGGTCCCCAGCCAACTCTATGATCCTCGTAAATGTTTTTTTTTTCTGCTGGAAAGCCTGAGATCATTTTTTTTTTAATCTCAGGCTTTCCAGCATTGAGGAGAGATGTGGGGACTTATAGACCTCAGATCTCTCCATAAAGAGGACCTGTCATGCCCTATTCCTATTACAAGGGATGTTTACATTGTAATAGGAATAAAAGTGATCAAAAAAAAAAAAAAAATTAAAGGGAAAGTGTAAAAATACAAAAATAAAATAAACAATCTTTTTTTTTTTTTTTTTTTTTTAAAGCACCCCCGTCCCCTCTTGCACGCAGAAACAAACTCCTACGTAGGTATCACTGCAATCGTCAGAGTGAGAGCAATAATTCTAGCACTAGGCCTCCTCTGTAACTCTAAACTTGGTAACCTGTACATTTTTTTAAAGCGTTGCCTATGGACCCTTGGAGTCCAGAAAAGACATCATGACGACACTTACGGCGATGGAAGATGTAAACGCTGCCATGTTTTGTTTTGGTTTTTTTTGCTGGAAAGCCTGAGATCGATTTTTTTTTTTTTTTTTTTTTTTGATCTCAGGCTTTCCAGCATTGAGGAGCGATGAGAGGACTTATAAACCCCAGATCTTTCCATAAAGAGGACCTGTCATGCCCTATTACAAGGGATGTTTACATTCCTTGTAATAGGAATAAAAGTGATCAAAGAATTAAAGTGAAAGCGAGAAAATAAAAAAATTAAAATAAAATAAACAATAACAATACATTTTTTTTTTAGGGCACCCCCGTCCCCTCGTGCTTGCAAGCAGAAGCCAACTCATTCGTAGGTCGCACCCGCATGTATAAACAGCGTTCCAACCACACATGTGAGGTATCTCTGCGATCGTTAGAGCGAGAGCAATATTTCTAGTATACTGGTAACCTGTAAAAAATGTTAAAGCATCTCCTATGGAGATTTTTAAGTACTGTAGTTTGGTGCCATCCTATGAGTGTGCGTAATTTTAAAGCGTGACATGTTCGGTATCTATTTGCTCTGCGTAACATCATCTTTCATATTCAACAAAAAAATTGGGGTAAATATTGTGTTTTTTTTTTTTTTAATTCACGAGAGTGTTTTTTTTCTTAAAAAAATGTTTCAGAAATTGCTGCGCAAATACTGTGTGGCATAAAAAATTGCAACGACCACCATTTTACCATTTTATTCCTTAGGGTCTCTGTTAAAAAAAAATTAAAAATATAAATATAAATAAATATATATATATATATATATATATATATATATATATATATATATATATATATATTTAATGCTTGGGGGTTCTGAGCAATTTCCTAGCAATAAAATAATGATTTTTACATGTAGGAGAGAAATGCCAGAATTGGCTTGGGTGGCTAAAGTTTTTTTTTTTATATTTGGGTATAGCGGTAAGAACTCCCTATAAGGTTTTTATTGCTATCTGTATCCCCATTTAGGAGATTCATTCTCTCTAACTGTCTTAATCACCAGTGTGACTAAAAAAATGAAAATGATCAGCAAATCCAAAAATTTGAGTTGCCACCAGAGCAGAAATAAAGGGTAGGTGTTCTGCCTTCAGCAGGGAACTTCATTATGTGTGTTCTCCCTGCAATATTAAACTTGACCACTAGATGGAGTCCGGAATAATGCATGTTAAATGCTTTGGTGGGATTTGGTGCTATTTTTTATGAATGGCACCCCAACAGACCTGCCAATGGATGTGCTTCGCAGTGCAAGGCATGTCAAGGCACTAGTGCGCTGTAAACAAATAGTGCATGCAATGCATATCCAGGTGCGTTGGCGTGCCTTTGAGTATGTCATATGTAAACAAAGCAGATCGCCGTTCTGGCAGGGGGGATGGGATGAAGTTGGTGTCCCTGCAAAGCAGAGAATAAATTCCATCTCTTCCCCTAGTAAAAGCACCTCACACACAGTACAGTAAAACACTGGCCAGGCACACAGGTAACCCTTTAATTGCCCCAGATGTTAACCCCTTCCCAGCCAGTGTCATTTGTACAGTGACAGTGTATATTTTTAGCACTGATCACGGTATTAGTGTCACTGGTCCCCAAAAAGCGTCAGGTGTCCAATTTGTCCGCCGCAATATCGCAGTCCCGCTATAAGTCCCTGATCGCTGCCATTACTAGTAAAAAAATAAAAATAAATAAAAATATCCCATATAGAAAGGACAGAAATACTCAACTGTAAGCACCACATCCTATGATAAAGTACTAAATGGGGGATAAGGGCTGAATTGCCCAGGAGGATGGGGAAAAAGGACTTTTAAGGTGCTGTTTACATCAAAGATCTAATCCAAAAATTCTGTACAATCATATTAAAAAATGAAAATTTTTATTGAGTTAGGTTAAAATGATTAGTGTCTCTCATAGAAAATGGGACATGCTTTTAAGAACAATATGACATTAATGAATATCACCCAAAATTGTTCACATTGGACAATGCAACATAAGGCAACTACTTAAAGGTGCCATGACAATCTGCCGCTCGACATGTTTCGCTCTAATACGAGCTTCTTCAGGAGTTTAAAGGCTGTGATTGTATTGGACTCTATAATGATGGGAAAATAGACAATAAATCAATACAAATGTACAAACACATTGAAAATACATCCAATGGATGAGTAAATTAGCTTATCAGAAAACAAATTGATACAGAGCATATAAATGCATACATGTAAATGAAAGTTTGGAGAACAGACCGTTCCACCAACTGTATATGAAAAATCATAATTTGTATATCTTACCAGGCTGTAATGCATCAATGCGACATAAATGTTTCAATTGAGTGGCGACATGAGTGTCTCAATAGAGAGGCAAATTAGTGCTAATTTTGAACCGGGAGATTCTATTATACATGTAGGGACATCGCTGCCATAATATGACCACAGGGGAACACAAAGTTATATACTGGTCCTTTAAAAGAAACAACAAGATAGAATTAGTAAGGGAGGTGGGGGGGGGGGAGGGGGGGAGGGGGGGGGGGGGGGGGGGGGGGGGGGGAATGGGGGGGATTATCTGAGAGTGAAGAAATCAGACTCAAAACATCCCTATTTCGTTTTAAGGTGTATTTATAGGGTAGAGCCAATTAGGAGTATTTACCTGAAGCATAAAAGTATCACGGTATATATGTTGAATAAATGTGGCTAAATATAGTAGTTTCGTCAAACCAGTCAATGGTGACTACAGAAACGATAACCGATCGCGATATTTTCTGCAGTGGAGAAAAAATATAGTATAAAGGACCATGACAGTTCCACAAGTGCGGCTCACTGCCAACTGACAGAAATGCTGTAGAGGGAGAACTTACTTTGTGGGCAGTAGTCCGGCATGCCGATTAAGGAGAACCTCACGCTGCCTCCATTGGATGGCGCCGGTAGCAGAGCTGTGGGCGGTAAATGACCGCCTTTATGTACCCCCACCACGGCGGCGTCTGATTTCGCCGCCGTGATGCGGACGCTTATTGAGGCTGGCCGCGTCATGCCCTGGGGGAGGAGGAACGCGGCGGCGTCATTCTGACGTCCGTAGCGTGCCAGGAGCGTAGTGCGCATGTCTCTGGATTCATTGAGCCCGTGAGATATCCGGGTGCCGACAGCGCCATGTTGGAAATGGGAAAAGAAAAGGTATAAAGTATTAAAACTAGACTTAAAGCATTCCGCCTAATCTAGCAACCAATAAGTAAAAATACTGGCTCAAATGTATCTCTTTGTACGTGTTTAAACACCCCATTTAATGCAACAACCAGGATCAAAAAGGGGGGGGCCACCACTCTGGGGACGATTGGCTCTACATCTCCAATAGTGGGTGCCCCAGGCGTCCGTGTGGTCTAAATTGACAGAGATCAACCCAACATAAGAGCATTCCCGGAATATTGTTGCCAATCATAAAGAGAAACAAACAAAGTTTTTGTTAAAAAAAAAAAAAAAACCTTAATTGATGTTTACAGCAACAGCCTGGCAGAGTATAGCACAAAGTAAAACAGTGAAGGTTCAATGATATCAAATATAACATACACAAATATATATGGTCATAATCTAGTTATTATTAAATATTTTAACATAGCTTATACAGATATGTGACGCCAGATCAGTACAGTATTGATAATACAGAATATAGTTAATGTTTTAACATGAATTATGTATATATGTGACGTCACATTAGTACAGCATTGAAAATTTTTTAATATGTGTGATTAGTGACCTTTTAAAGGCAAGGAAAAAGAAAGAGCAATGAAAAACAACATCAGAAAAATTCCATCAAAACAAATTTTTTTAAGCATTTTTCTAAAGGGGTATCCTTTAGTATTAAATCCACTATCGTGTTATGTTTGGGAAACCAAAAATCTTCTGAAAAACAAAGAATAAAAAAAAAAAAAAAAAAAAAAAAAAAAAAAAAAAAAAAAAAAAAAAGGAGGAAAAGGGGGCACGCTGGATACACGAGTTGTCAGCTCTCCAGCATCCAGGCATGAACGATGCGTTCAGTTTTAAGCCATTCCTTTGAAAATTGGCGCATCTCCAGTTTAGATATAACTCTGTTTTCCCCTGCCCTTTTCCTCCTTTTTTTTTTTTTTTTTTTTTATTCTTTGTTTTTCAGAAGATTTTTGGTTTCCCAAACATAACACGATAGTGGATTTAATACTAAAGGATACCCCTTTAGAAAAATGCTTAAAAAAATTTGTTTTGATGGAATTTTTCTGATGTTGTTTTTCATTGCTCTTTCTTTTTCCTTGCCTTTAAAAGGTCACTAATCACACATATTAAAAAATTTTCAATGCTGTACTAATGTGACGTCACATATATACATAATTCATGTTAAAACATTAACTATATTCTGTATTATCAATACTGTACTGATCTGGCGTCACATATCTGTATAAGCTATGTTAAAATATTTAATAATAACTAGATTATGACCATATATATTTGTGTATGTTATATTTGATATCATTGAACCTTCACTGTTTTACTTTGTGCTATACTCTGCCAGGCTGTTGCTGTAAACATCAATTAAGGTTTTTTTTTTTTTTTTTAACAAAAACTTTGTTTGTTTCTCTTTATGATTGGCAACAATATTCCGGGAATGCTCTTATGTTGGGTTGATCTCTGTCAATTTAGACCACACGGACGCCTGGGGCACCCACTATTGGAGATGTAGAGCCAATCGTCCCCAGAGTGGTGGCCCCCCCCTTTTTGATCCTGGTTGTTGCATTAAATGGGGTGTTTAAACACGTACAAAGAGATACATTTGAGCCAGTATTTTTACTTATTGGTTGCTAGATTAGGCGGAATGCTTTAAGTCTAGTTTTAATACTTTATACCTTTTCTTTTCCCATTTCCAACATGGCGCTGTCGGCACCCGGATATCTCACGGGCTCAATGAATCCAGAGACATGCGCACTACGCTCCTGGCACGCTACGGACGTCAGAATGACGCCGCCGCGTTCCTCCTCCCCCAGGGCATGACGCGGCCAGCCTCAATAAGCGTCCGCATCACGGCGGCGAAATCAGACGCCGCCGTGGTGGGGGTACATAAAGGCGGTCATTTACCGCCCACAGCTCTGCTACCGGCGCCATCCAATGGAGGCAGCGTGAGGTTCTCCTTAATCGGCATGCCGGACTACTGCCCACAAAGTAAGTTCTCCCTCTACAGCATTTCTGTCAGTTGGCAGTGAGCCGCACTTGTGGAACTGTCATGGTCCTTTATACTATATTTTTTCTCCACTGCAGAAAATATCGCGATCGGTTATCGTTTCTGTAGTCACCATTGACTGGTTTGACGAAACTACTATATTTAGCCACATTTATTCAACATATATACCGTGATACTTTTATGCTTCAGGTAAATACTCCTAATTGGCTCTACCCTATAAATACACCTTAAAACGAAATAGGGATGTTTTGAGTCTGATTTCTTCACTCTCAGATAATCCCCCCCATTCCCCCCCCCCCCCCCCCCCCCCCCCCCTCCCCCCCCTCCCCCCCCCCCCCCCCTCCCTTACTAATTCTATCTTGTTGTTTCTTTTAAAGGACCAGTATATAACTTTGTGTTCCCCTGTGGTCATATTATGGCAGCGATGTCCCTACATGTATAATAGAATCTCCCGGTTCAAAATTAGCACTAATTTGCCTCTCTATTGAGACACTCATGTCGCCACTCAATTGAAACATTTATGTCGCATTGATGCATTACAGCCTGGTAAGATATACAAATTATGATTTTTCATATACAGTTGGTGGAACGGTCTGTTCTCCAAACTTTCATTTACATGTATGCATTTATATGCTCTGTATCAATTTGTTTTCTGATAAGCTAATTTACTCATCCATTGGATGTATTTTCAATGTGTTTGTACATTTGTATTGATTTATTGTCTATTTTCCCATCATTATAGAGTCCAATACAATCACAGCCTTTAAACTCCTGAAGAAGCTCGTATTAGAGCGAAACATGTCGAGCGGCAGATTGTCATGGCACCTTTAAGTAGTTGCCTTATGTTGCATTGTCCAATGTGAACAATTTTGGGTGATATTCATTAATGTCATATTGTTCTTAAAAGCATGTCCCATTTTCTATGAGAGACACTAATCATTTTAACCTAACTCAATAAAAATTTCATTTTTTAATATGATTGTACAGAATTTTTGGATTAGATCTTTGATGTAACCTCCTGGGCAATTCAGCCCTTATCCCCCATTTAGTAAAAATATCCCATAGTTTGTAGAAGCTATAACTTTTGCAGAAACCAATTAATATACACTTATTGAGATTTTTTTAACAAAAATATGTAGCAGAATGGTTTTTATTGGCTGTTTTTTTTATAGAAGAAAGGAAAAAAATATTGGTTTTTTTTTTTTTCAAAACAATCAGTCCTTTTTTTTTGTTTATAGAGCAAAAAAATAAATAAATGCAGAGGTGATCAAATACCACCAAAATAAAGCGTTGCATGAGCGCGCAACTGTCAGTTAAAGTAACGCAGTGCCACATCGCAAAAAAATGGCCTGGTCATGAAGGGGGGTAAATATTCCGGAGGTCAAGTGGTTAAACACACGTGTTCCATAATCAGGAACTCTGCTCTGAAAAATGCCATGCAGCCATCACTGTAGTACATGTAGACAACAAGATAATGCAACAAAAGATGAAAAAAAAAAAGTAATCCAGTATTTTAATTAAAAAAAAAAAAAACAAGATAATGCAACAAAAGATGAAAAAAAAAAGTAATCTAGTATTTAATTAAAAAAAACAAACAAGATAATGCAACAAAAGATGAAAAAAAAAGTCACCCGGTATTTTATTAAAAAAAAAAAACAAAAAAAAAACCAAGATAATGCAATAAAAGATAAAAAAAAAAGTAATCTAGTATTTCATTAAAAAAAAAACAAGATAATGCAACAAAAGATGAAAAAGAAAAAGTAATCCGGTATTTTATTAAAAAAAAAAAAAAAAAAAAAAAACAAGATAATGCAACAAAAGATGGAAATAAAAAGTAATCCAGTATTTCATTAAAAAAAAACAAAAAAAACAAGATAATGCAACAAAAGATGAAAAAAAAGTAATCCGGTATTTTATTAAAACATTAAAAAAAACAAGATAATGCAACAAAAGATGAAAAAAAAAAAGTAATCCAGTATTTTATATATAAAAAAACAAAAAAAAAAAAACAAAACAAGATAATGCAACAAAAGATAGTAAGAGACAAAAATAACATTTCCCAATGCAACAAAAGATGAAAAAAAAAAGTAATCCAGTATTTCATTAAAAAAAAAACAAACAAGATAATGCAACAAAAGATGACAAAAAAAGTAATCCAGTATTTATTAAAAAAAAGGCTATTGTTTATGATACACATATACTAAATAAAACTAATTAATTTAAGGTTTACATTGACTTTAAATGGATGCACAAATTACAACCACCAACCAAATCAATTCAAGTCTTGCATTCTGTAGAGAACCCCTTTAATATTTGAAATTTCCAGACATCTCCCCATCAGCTCATCTATGGTTTAACTTTTCTCTTCCCCACCACCATATCACCATATCAGTAAAAAAAAAAAAAAAAAAAAAAAAAAAGAAGGTAATAATGAAACATAATCAAGACAACATCAAACCCAATTACCTTGTCACAACATTTTGCATCCAAATTAACCTCTTTGCAAAATTTTAGTGCAACAACTTCATGGAAATTATAATTTATCCAGTAAGGACTGCGATTTATTTTTATTTTTTTTTTCCTACACGTTTCTCTCTTATTGTTTTCTGCCAATAAAATTTTATAGCTATTTAGAAAAGCTAATTTACCTACAGGAAACTAAATATCAATAGGTACATAACGAAGAAGGAATTTTCAGAAGTAGATCCGCAGACAGTCCAATCTTCCACTTTCAACTTTCTTTTTAATTCCTAAAGACGATCAGACGTGAGCCTAATTTTACGATGTATAACGCGCTAGGTTTAACTCTTTATAAGCGTTATTTTTAGCTCTTAGCAAATCAGTAGCCATGGTGACTAATGCGGAACTTTTTCTGTAATTGATTTAAACTTTTAATGACTGGTAAAACTTTACTTTTATATATTTTTAGAACTAGGTGGAGATAGTCCAATGTCTAGGAAATGTCTCAGTTTTGGGCTGATTAATAGAACCACAGCGAAACTTCAGTCCGGGATCGTCTGAAACGCAGCGTGTTTTATGGAAATAAAACCAAAAGTGGTTTTGATAAATGTTTCCTTTTTTTAAAGAAAAAAATAAAGTGCAATTGAAGTCTCACAACTTTTTTTTTGTCTCTAATGCCGCGTACACACGGTCGGACTTTCCGGCATACTTGGTCCGGCGGACCAGAGTGTGCCGGACAATCCGCCCGTGTGTGGGCGGCGGCGGACTTTTCCGGCGGACTTCTTCCCAAAAGCCCGCCGGACCTAGATTTCAAACATGTTTGAAATCTTTCCGTCGGACTCAGTTTCGGGCGGAAAGTCCGCTCGTTGTGTGTGCTGGTCCGACGGAAAAGCCCGCTCGTGTGTAGGCTGGTCCGACAGACCAAATGCGACACGAGGGGATGGTTATTGCATCTCGCGCTCGCTGCAATAGGAAAAACAAATCTTCCTATTGCGGCGAGCGTGGGGCATACCAGGCCCTTAGGTCTGGTATGGATTATAAAGGGGAACCCCGCTACGCCGAAAAAACGGCGTGGGGTCCCCCTAAAATCCATACCAGACCCCGATCCGAGCACGCAGCCTGGCCGGTCAGGAAAGGGGGTGGGGACGAGCGAGCGCCCCCCCCCCCTCCTGAACCGTACCAGGCCGCATGCCCTCAACATGGGGGGTGGGTGCTTTGGGGGAGGGGGGGCGCCCTGCGCCCCCCCCCCCAAAGCACCTTGTCCCCATGTTGATGAGGACAAGGGCCTCTTCCCGACAAACCCTGGCCGTTGGTTGTCGGGGGTCTGCGGGCGGGGGCTTATCGGAATCTGGGAGCCCCCCTTTAATAAGGGGGGCCCCCAGATCCCGGCCCCCCACCCTATGTAAATGAGTATGGGGTACATGGTACCCCTACCCATTTACCTAGGAAAAAAGTGTAAGTAATAAAACACACTACACAGGTTTTTAAAATATTTTATTAAACAGCTCCGGGGGGGGGATCTTCCTCCGGCTTCGGGGGTCTTCTTCCGGCTTCGGGGGTCCCTCCGCTTCATCTTCTCCCGGCGTCCGGTTGGTTCTTCTCCGCTCTCCGGCCTCTTTTCCCGGTGTCGCAGGTCTTCGGCCGGCCCCTCCGCTCTCTTCATGTAGCTCTATTGCGAGCGGAGGTCCGGACTTCTGGGCTTCTTGGCTTCTTGGCTTCTTGGCTTGGCTTGGCTTCTCTTCTCTTCCCCCAGATGTTGACACGACGCTCTCTCCGGCTGGACTGGTTTCTGAGGGCTGCGTTGTGACTTATATAGGCGGAGACCCCGCCCCCATATGATGTCACAGTCCCTGGGCATGCTGGGACTGTGACGTTTTAGGGGGCGTGGTCGACCACGCCCCCCGACCACGCCCCCTAAAACGTCACAGTCCCAGCATGCCCAGGGACTGTGACATCATATGGGGGCGGGGTCTCCGCCTATATAAGTCACAACGCAGCCCTCAGAAACCAGTCCAGCCGGAGAGAGCGTCGTGTCAACATCTGGGGGAAGAGAAGAGAAGCCAAGCCAAGCCAAGAAGCCAAGAAGCCAAGAAGTCCGGACCTCCGCTCGCAATAGAGCTACATGAAGAGAGCGGAGGGGCCGGCCGAAGACCTGCGACACCGGGAGAAGAGGCCGGAGAGCGGAGAAGAACCAACCGGACGCCGGGAGAAGATGAAGCGGAGGGACCCCCGAAGCCGGAAGAAGACCCCCGAAGCCGGAGGAAGATCCCCCCCCCGGAGCTGTTTAATAAAATATTTTAAAAACCTGTGTAGTGTGTTTTATTACTTACACTTTTTTCCTAGGTAAATGGGTAGGGGTACCATGTACCCCATACTCATTTACATAGGGTGGGGGGCCGGGATCTGGGGGCCCCCTTATTAAAGGGGGCTCCCAGATTCCGATAAGCCCCCGCCCGCAGACCCCGACAACCAACGGCCAGGGTTGTCGGGAAGAGGCCCTTGTCCTCATCAACATGGGGACCAAGGTGCTTTGGGGGGGGGGGCGCAGGGCGCCCCCCTCCCCCAAAGCACCCACCCCCCATGTTGAGGGCATGCGGCCTGGTACGGTTCAGGAGGGGGGGGGGGGGCGCTCGCTCGTCCCCACCCCCTTTCCTGACCGGCCAGGCTGCGTGCTCGGATCGGGGTCTGGTATGGATTTTAGGGGGACCCCACGCCGTTTTTTCGGCGTAGCGGGGTTCCCCTTTATAATCCATACCAGACCTAAGGGCCTGGTATGCCCCGCGACGGGGCTCGCAAGGTGTCAATCTAGCCGATAAAAGCGGCAAGATTGACATCCTTTTCTAGTCCCGTCGCACCTGAGTCACGTTCAAAATGAACGGACTTGTCCGTGTGTGGGCAAGTCCGTTCATTCTGAAAGTCCGCCGGAACTCCGGCGAAAGTCCGTCGGAAAGACGGGCGGACTTAGCCCGCCGGAAAATCCCGGCGTGTGTGGGCAAGTCCGTTCGTTTTAAAGTCCGGCGCACCTGGCGGACAAAGTCCGTCGGAAAGTGTGCCGGACCAAGTAGGATAGAAAGTCCGCTCGTGTGTACGCGGCATTATAGTTTATGATTTGTGGTTTATATAATTTTTTTTTTTTATCTTTTTTTTTCCCGTAAGAATTGCATTAAAATGCTTTTTTTTTTTTCTCCCAGTGAAAATGCTACTTTCTACCCATACCCTTTAGGCCTATTGTACACGGGATGCTGAGGCAACCTCTTCTGAGCTGAAACCAGCGTTTAAAAACACCCAGTTAGCCGCGTTTAGCCGCGCTTGCGTCTAGGAGCGTTTATTTAAAGTGGTTGTAAACTCTCCCCCACAACTTTGTCCCATGTAAATCAGCATAAAAAACCCTAATGAACATTGCTTGTAGATATCTCGATACTTGCTTAGTATTGTTGTAATCCTTTTTGTTCTTTAGAATGACATCACTGAGCATGCCCAGATCTCCCCTGATTTACAGCACACTCTGTGTGCTTATCTCTCTATTATCAGGACTTCCTATGGCACAACACTGAAAAAATCCCACGAGACTGCATAATCACTCAAAGCTTCCTACTACATCCCATGTGACCATGTCTTGGGCATTGGACAGCATTACTGCAGTCTTATCAGCTGAAGCTGATAAGACTGACATAGGCAAACACTAGATAATCGGCACAATTAATTACTATGAAATAAAACAAGTCGGCTATGAGCAGGGAAGCAGGGTTGCCATAGAAACATTGGATTGAGAAGGAGGCTTGGTTAACAGTACAGGAAGTGCTCAATGTAAGGGCGGAAAAACATTCTACTGTGGACTCAGAAAACAATACTTAAGATGGCGCTGCCTTACCCCTGGAAACAAGTTTTTTAAAGTGTAAGTAATATGCGATTTGGGCTGGATTACAGTGATTATAGTTTGATAATCACTTATTATAATGGACTAAATGAAAAGAAGCATCAGAGTGGGAGAGTTTACTTGCTCTTTAACCACTTCAATACCGGGGCACTTATACACCTTCTTGCCCAGACCAATTTTTTAGCTTTCAGCGCTGTCGCACTTTGATTGACAATTGAGCGGTCATGCAACACTGTACCCAAATAAAATTTTTATCATTTTGTTCCCACAAATAGAGATTTCTTTTGGTGGTATTTGATCACCTCTCGGATTTTTATTTTCTGCTAAACAAATAAAAAAAAGACCGAAAGTTTAAAAAAAAAAAAAATGTTTTTTTTATGTTTCTGTTACAAAACTTTGTAAATAAGTAAGTTTTCTCCTTCCCTGATGGGCACTGATGGGGCTGCACTGACGGGCACTGATAAGGCGGCGCTGATGGGCACTAATATGCGGCACTGATGGGGCACTGATAGGTGACACTGATATGCAGCACTGATGGGTACACATAGGTGGCACTGATGGGCACTGAAAGGCGGCATGGATGGGCACTAGTAGGTGGCACTGATATACTGTAATGTATGTTACTGGTGGATGCCAATCAGTGCCAAATAATAATGCCTGTCAATCAGTGATGCCCATTGTGGCCACTGATTGGCATCCATTGTGGGTACTGATTGGCATCCCTGGTGGTCTAGGGTGGCATACCTGGTGGTCCAGTGTGGTGGCATCCCTGGTGGTCCAGTGTGGGCATCCTCGGGGGGGCTACACTGATAAATCAATCAGCACAGATCCCCCTGTCAGATCGTCTTATCGGCTCTCCTCTACTCGCGTCTAATAGATGTAAGTGAGGAAAAGCAGATCAACAGCTCTTCCTGTTTACATCAATTGATTGAACACGGCTGATCACGTGGTAAAGAGTCTCAGTCAGAGACTCTTTACCCAGATCGGAGTTGTGGTGTGTCAATCTGTCAGGGCTGTGTGTCAACGATTGCCGCGATGTACGCCCCTGGCATTGGCTTGATATCCTGGCGACATCATATGACGTCCGGTCAGGATATCACAACCACTCTGCCGACGTCATATTGCTATATGGTGGGCGGAAAGTGGTTAAGATAACATCATAAGACCCTCCCAAAGCACAAAAAACTGTATTATATTAAAACAGCCATTGTGTGAGACCAGAGTGAGTAGCAGCAGCTGAAAGAGCAGCAGTGTACTTATATCTACCTCAATTTCGGTGCTTTTACTATGGATGCCATAATGAGCATATGTGAAGAAATTAAAAAAGCCAGATATTAAATTTCATGCAACTGTGTTTGATCAAGTCGGGGGTAAAGCTCAATGGTGGGGTCATCTGGTTCAAATCTAACAACATATGGGTCAAATTCCAATTCTACTTTGGCCAACAGCAATGCTAGTGGTGTATTGGATTGGATCATGCTCATTAGGGGTATATAAATGGTCTATGAGGCATTGCAAGCAATTACAAGTTTTTAAAATATTTTTTAGTGGTTTATTCATCATTTGCTATCATTTTTAAGTTTTGTAATGTAAAAAAAAAAAATAGGGCACCTTTAAAAAACGCTTCTAAACTAAAACATTTAGCGTCTGAAACGTCGGAAACTTCGGTGTCTGAACTAATTTTTTTGCCTTCAAAGAAAAGCCTCTAAACGCAACTGCCTAAAAAGGACATTAAACGAACCTGTGTACATGTACACATAAGATAACATTGGATGAGTTGAGGGGCAGCTGAAAAAAGCAGCCAACTGCCTCTGAATGTCCGTTTATCAGCAGCTGTGTACATGAGGCCTTAGGCTCATCCAATTCATCCAATGTTATCTTATGTGTACATGTACACAGGTTCGTTTAATGTCATTTTTGGGCAGTTGTGTTTTTATAGGCTTTTCTTTGAAGGCAAAAAAATGAGTTCAGACGCCGAAGTTTCCGATGTTTCAGACGCCAAACGCGTCTAAATGTGGTAACTCGCGTAACTCGGTAACCGCATTTCGTTGCAGGCGTTTTTCATTTTAGGCTATTTAAAAAAACTATTTAAAAAAAAAAATATATATATATATATATATATATATATATATATATATATATATATATATATATATGTATATATATATATATATATATATGTATATATATATATATATATATATGTATATATATATATATGTATATATATATATATATATATATATATATATATATATATATATATATGTGTGTATATATATATATATATATATATATTTTTTTTTTTTTTTTCAAATGCTTCTAAACGCAAACGCGGCTAAACGCGGCATTTAAACGCGGCAAAACAGACGTTTTAAATGTGGGTTACTATCTGTCAAGTTAAATCATTCAGGAGAGGTTGTAAAAATGTCCTGTGTACATTAAGCCTTGGCAGAGCTGAGTAACAGCCACACCTCTTGTTATGCAGAGAAGGAGAGGGGCGTGTCTCACCAGCTCTGTTGCATTACAGTGTAATGCCCCGTACACACAGTCGGACATTCCGACAACAAAATCCTAGGATTTTTTCCGACGGATGTTGGCTCAAACTTGTCTTGCATACACATGGTCAAACAAAGTTGTCGGAAAATCCGATCATTCTAAACGCGGTGGCGTAAAAACACGTACGTCGGGACTATAAACGGGGCAGTAGCCAATAGCTTTCATCTCTTTATTTATTCTGAGCATGCGTGGCACTTTGTCCGTCGGATTTGTGTACACACGATCGGAAATACCGACAACGGATTTTGTTGTCGGAAAATTTTATAGCAAGCTCTCAAACTTTGTGTGTCGGAAAATCCGATGGAAAATGTGTGATGGAGCCCACACACGGTCGGAATTTCCGACAACAAGGTCCTATCACACATTTTCCGTCGGAAAATCTGACCGTGTGTACGGGGCATTAGACTGCACTCTCAGTCAAAAATAAAATAAAAAATATAAGCTGCACTCCAAATTTGGTCACAAGAATAGGGGACTTCCACAGTGGTGAACCGCTTTAAGGAAGGTTGGTTTCGGGTGGAGTCATTAATGTATGAAGTCTTCTTTTTTTTTTTTTTTTTTTACAAATTAAGCACAGAAAGAAGAGCTAAGCTTTGAAGTGAAGCTTATATATTTTTTTTGATTGAGAATGGAGATGGGCTGTGGTAGCCAGCACCCCGGTTGTCTGTGTGGGATGAAAGCAGCAAGTCTGGAGTGGAGTCATAGGTTTGGGTATGTTCTTATTAGACTGCAACAAAGAAAATACAAGTGAGAGGAAAGGGGGCTTTAAAGATGACTGATAGGTATCAAATCAAATCAAATCCACATTTTTTATTGTACAACTATTAAAAATCACAAGTTCATAAAAAAGGGAAATAAATACTGTATTTATCGGCGTATAAGACGTGCCGGCGTATAACACGCACCCCAAGTTTAGGAGGGAAGTTTAAGGAAAAAAAACTTGCATTTAAATGCCCATCAATGCAGCCTTATCAGTGTTCATCTGTAGCCTTGTCCATCATTGCAGAATGATCAGTGTCCATTTGCAGCTTGCCCAGTGCCATTTTCAGCCTTGTCCATTGTCATAAGCAGCCTTGCCCTTAGTCATATGCAGCCTTGCCCAGTGCAGCCTTGCTCAGTGCAGCCTTGCCCAGTGCAGCCTTGCCCAGTGCAGCCTTGCCCAGCGCAGCCTTGCTCAGTGCAGCTTTGCCCAGTGCAGCCTTGCCCAATGCAGTCTTGCCCAATACAGCCTTGCCCAGTGCAGCCTTGCCCAGTGCAGTCTTGCCCATTGCAGCCTTGCCCAGTGCAGCCTTGCCCAGTGCAGCCTTGCGCCGTTCGCGCCATTTAAATCTGCCGCCGATAGACAGAGCCTGTGTACTCAGCTTGTCACGCCGCCCCGCCTCCCTGCTGAGGATGAGAAGCGAGCTCTTCCGAAAAAGACCGAGCCGAGTATACTGTGTACTCGGCTCGACTCCGCTCGCAGTCCCGCCCAGTCCTGCCATTGGACAGAGTGTTATGTCCATCAAAGGAGCTGGGCGGGACTGCGAGCGGAGCCGAGCCGAGTACACAGTATACTCGGCTCGGTCTTTTTCGGAAGCGCTCGCTTCTCATCCTCAGCAGGGAGGCGGGACGGCGTGACTGCGAGTGGAGCCGAGCACCAGGCTCGGTCTTTTTCGGCGGCGCTCGTTTTTTTCCGTCGGTGCTCGGTTTTTTCGCGGCACTCGCGGCTTTTTTGGCACACAGAGAGTGGGGATCGGCGTATAACACGCACCCACGATTTTCCCCTGATTTTAAGGGGAAAAAAGTGCGTGTTATACGCCGATAAATACGATAATCAATATAAAAAATGATTTCGCACAACACTTTGTCCAGATATGTCTACGCATTCCTGAGTTAATCTGCTTCCTCAGGACTAAAGCCAGCAACATATGTATATTGTGTGCTTTTCTTAAAAAGGAACTGCAGTCTGCTCACATAATTTGTAATAAAAACATCTTTGCCATTCTGAAGCTTCCCTCCACCCACTTTGCATATTATTTTATATATACTGTGATTCTGTACTTGCCAAATATGCTGCAGAAATCTCCCTCGACTGAGTCAGGCTGCATCCATTTTAACTGTGGGCAGCTGAAGCTGCTGCATGTTCACTTCCTGGATTTACACAGACACACAGAGGCACACCTCCAACTCTGCAGCCCTGCAGCTCTCATTGGCCCTCTTATGACTCATTGCCCACTTATGACCCCTCCTTTCCTGGCAAACTCTCATGAGAGTGAGAGAGGGCTGTGTGTGATGTCATAAGCCTAGGCTAATGACCAGACAAGAAACAGGAAGTGGGCTGTATAAGGTATTTACTGGCAGAAAAAAAAAAAGTTTTACTATCCAAAGTTAAAACAACAAGGGCAGAAGATTTAATAGATAGAAAGTTGAAAAAATGACTGAAGGTCCGCTTTAATCTACAATCAAAAAACTATTTTCTAATTACAAAGACACATAACAGTAAATGCACCAAGTATTCTGTATGGCATACATCAGCCTCATTTTCAGCATAATTTTTTTTTTTTTTGTCCAAAAGGGAGGTAAAAACAATGAAAAGAAAAAAAAAAAAAAAAGAGAAAAGATAGATCTACTTCAGTACAACGATCCTGCCCATAGATGGATCAAATTCGTCCATTTCCTGCTGAATCGGCCAAATTTTGGTCCATCTCTAAGCTTTAACTGGCATGACAACTTCATTAGCATTTCAGTGAAATCCAATTCCTTCAGAATCAGCCCCGCACAAAAAAAAGTGAATCTGAAAATCAGCTGAGCATTTTGTTAATGAACTCATTTCGTTTAGGTAAATTTTGTTTTCGGAGTTTGTTTAGTTTAGTTTTGTTTATTTGTTTTCTAATTCGATTGGAATTTTCCTTATCCAGCCAAACTGAATTCAATTAAACCGAATTCGGAAAATTTTAATCAGCATTCAAATTCAGTTTTTTTTTCTGTTTAGCATGCAGCTGCCAAATTTTTCACGTCTAATGCCCCGTACACACGGTCGGATTTTCCGATGGAAAATGTGTGATAGGACCTTGTTGTCGGACATTCCGACCGTGTGTGGGCTCCATCACACATTTTCCATCGGATTTTCCGACACACAAAGTTTGAGAGCTTGCTATAAAATTTTCCGACAACAAAATCCGTTGTCGGAAATTCCGATCGTGTGTACACAAATCCGACGGACAAAGTGCCACGCATGCTCATAATAAATAAAGAGATGAAAGCTATTGGCCACTGCCCCATTTATAGTCCCGACGTACGTGTTTTACGTCACCGCGTTCAGAACGATCGGATTTTCCGACAACTTTGTGTGACCGTGTGTATGCAAGACAAGTTTGAGCCAACATCCGTCGGAAAAAATCCATGGATTTTGTTGTCGGAATGTCCGATCAATGTCCGACCGTGTGTACGGGGCATAAGAATTGCAATATGTTTACATTTCATATTTAATACAATCATATTCCCACTCTACCAAATGTGTGCATTTTTTAACAATATGCTGCAACATTAAAGGAAATATCAGAACCCAGAAAATATATAAATCGAAGGTAGTGCTGCGCTATGGACCTAAATACTGTGCGTAATAAAGTGCAAAGGTGCTTAATAAAAGATATTGTTGAAAGAGGTGATGTTCAAATGTCAAAATATATCCAATCCTAGGCAGTATAAAAACGTATTGCATGCCCTGCGATTTCTTCGGATAAAACAAAAAAAGTGTATCAATAAGACAATAATAAACCTTTGCACTTCATTATGAACAGTATTTAGGTTCATAGCGCAGCACTACCTTCACTTTATACATTTCATATTCATTTCCAAAATTCGAATCAAATTTGAATTTCGTTATTTCGGACTAATTTTGCTTCGTTATTTCAGAGGATTTGTTTACGTTCGTTTACGTTACTATTGTGATTCGGAGTTTGGATACACCTGAGTTTCCAAATAATCGCACATGTCTACTGTGATGACATCCTATGAGATGCTATTACTGGTCAGGTATTCAGGCAGCCACATGCCTGAATAAAAGACACTAAGCTCCTGCAGCAGATGTTAACCTCTTGAACAAGGCTGAATCTGCTACGCGATCATTGTGTCTTTTATGGAGAACAAATAAATCTGAAGATTTAAAAGAGCATGTATGGAGTTGCGCATCATCTTCTATAAGCAAGCACCAGCCCTGACATTTCAAACCCCAAATTATTGATCGCTTCTCTGCCTTTTGGCTAAGATCACGTGTAGTACCTGTTCTCATTATTTTTCAGGGACAGAACGTCAGTTCCCTTTCCCAGTTGGGGATGTCATGGTTCCTGATGTAATAAGGTGGGTATGGTGGGAGGGATCCTTTTCCTTTCAGGTTGAATCTGGCCTGCCTCTGGTTTTGGGCAAGACTTTCTCTAAGCACTAAGCCTTTCTAGTAGGAATGGGGCTGCACTTGTTTGGCCTTGTTTGGCCGGGGGGGGGGGGGGGGATTTGGGCTAAAAAAAAAAACCCCAAGGTGCTCATGCCCCCATAGTGGCAGTCCAGGGGTGCCAGAGAAACACACTTTGGGGCAACTCACAGGAGTTGATTTACTAAAACTGGAGAGTACAAAATATGGTGCGGTTATGTAGAAACCAATCACCTTCCAGTTTTTTTGTCAAAGCTTAATTGAACAAGCTGAAGCTACAAGCTGATTGACCACCATGCACAACTGCACCAGATTTTGCACTTTCCGGTTTCTGTAAATCAACTCCACAGTATTTTTAGTATTGCACCATCCTGGGCTGGACCTTTTGGCCCAGGACCGGAGGAATTTTTATACCAGCCAGAAGGCCTGGCAATGTCTTGAACTTTGGCACTCTAAAGTACTTATTTATTTTTGCACATGCATGTTGCTTTTTACTCACTCATGATTAGTAGGATGTAGGGTCCTTGGACTTGCCCTAAAAGACTTGTTGGGGAGGGCAAGTGGCCCATTGGTCAGGTTAATCCTCTCCCATGTGGTTTCTTTTTGTAGAAGACCCACCTAGTACTTGGATGGACCTTGCCTCAGCAGGTGCCCTGTAGGAAGGGGTCCTCCTAGTTTTGGCTGGGGGGGGGCACGAGTCCCTTGTCCCTTTCAGAAGTCTTGTACCCCAGGGTTTCAGGGCTAGTGTTTCTAGTATGCCACCATGGTCACAGCACTTTTGCATGCTTTTTTCTACACTTGTCTCCTGGACTGGACCTTTTTTATACTAGCCAGAAGGTCTGGCAATGTCTTGCACTTTGGCACTCTAAAGTATTTATTTATTTTTGCACTTGCATGTTGCTCTTTACTCACTCATGATAAGTAGAGTGTAGGGTCCTTGGACTTGCCCTAAAAGTCTTGGTGGGGAGAGTAGGTGGCCGATTGGTCAGGTTCTTCCTCTCCCATGGGGTCTCCTTTGGAGAAGCCCTACCTAGTACTCACTCATGATAAGTAGGGTGTAGGGTCCTTGGACTTGCCCTAAAAGTCTTGGTGGGGAGAGTAAGTGGCCGATTGGTCAGGTTCTTCCTCTCCCATGCGGTCACCTTTGGAGAAGCCCTACCTAGTACTTGGGTGGACCTTGCCTCGGCAAGTGCCCTGTAGAATGGGGTCCTCCTAGTTCCAGCCAGGGGGGGCACGATTCCCTTTCTGGAGTTTTTTACCCCGGGGGTTCAGGACTATTGTCCTTTCTCTTTGGAGGAGGACCATGTGTGAGGACCACTTTTTGGTGTGCTCACTTTTTTTGGACCTGGTGTTGGTTTTGTCCAAAACTTGGGATATGAAATTACTAATGTCCCAGCTTCCAGCAGCTGAATCGAACCACAAGGGAGCAAAGTAAAGGTAACCATGTGCTGCTGGTAAGTCTGATTTAAAGTGAACCTGTCAAATAGGCAAAGCACTGGTTGACTTTCAACTGTTTATAGTAGGTGTTTCCAAAAAAGTTTAATTTAAAATTCTACGACCCACCAAGAGCTATTGCACTAAGTTAAAGGCTGACTCATTATCATTTTATCGTTCATTATCGTTCATTAATAAGCATTAATAAAAAGAGAAAGCCTTGCTAAAAACATCGCCTAAAATAAAAAAGGACCTCAATAAGGTAGTACGTGAAATTACGATGTGTCAATTGTTAATTATTCCTATATGCCAGCGATTATTATTAATCCATAAAAGCCGTGTAGCATTTATCTTCCCCTGTTGCCTCTGTCTTGCTCTACTTCCTTTAAAATGATGAAATGATCAATAATCGTGGCTGCAGCTGGTCCTTGTGTTGGCAGACTGCCAACCGGCTTCTTCAGAGAACAACAAAAGAGGGGAAAAAAAAGCTTGCACCAATTTCCCAGCGATGATACATGGTGTGCGGCTTTGTTAACTGAACTTTTTCTGTCTAACTAGTACAATATGAAGATATGGTGAGAGCTAGCGGAATAAGAAAAAAGCCACTTTATGTCACGTACAATACGGGCTCGTCTCACGCAACTTTTAAATGTTCCACCCTTTGAATCAAACATATACTCAAAAACTTAAAGTGGTATTTAAACCAACAAACAAACAATGTAATATATTGCAGCTTACCAATACCTAAAGTGGTAATAAACTCCGTACTACCACTTCTACCTATAATAAGGCTCACCTGTAGGTACTGTGAATATCACCTAAACTTGCACGGTTTAGGAGATATTCAGAGTGAATGCAGCCGATGACATCATCGGCGCATGCGTTTTGAAGGTCCGGCTTACATTGCCGGACCTTCAGAGCCCATGCAGGAAACTACGTCATTGCGGCTCCGGCCAGTCACATAGCCGGAGCTCACGAACCCGGAAGACAGACAGGGGGAACATGCCAGCCCTCTCAGTGGTGACTTTACAGCGCTGGAGGGCTTCATTCCAAGGTGAGTATTTCATAATGTGTGCTGCGTACTAGCACATTATGACATTGGCTTGCAGTTTTTTTTATCTTTTTTTATTTTAACATCGATGGTTTACAACCACTTTAACCACCTGCCGACCAGCCGTCGTCAATATACTGCGGCAGGTCGGCTGGTTCCCGCAAATCGCCGTAGCTGTACGTCAGGCCCTTTAAAAAGTTATAGCAGGCGTATGCGCTCGACCGCTGCACGGCGGGGGAGCTGAGGCACGTGACCGGCGGACATCGTGGCCATCGTTGGCCATCTGCGCTCGCTCCACAGAAAGGCAGAACAGGGATCTGTCAATGTAAACAAGCAGATCCCCGTTCTGTCAGGTCAGTAGAGAGAGATCTGCTGTTCCTAGTAATAAGGAACAGCGATCTCTCTCCTCCTCCAGTCTGTCCCCTCCCCCCACAGTTAGAAACACCTGCCTAGGGAACACATTTTATCCCTTGATCGCCCCCTAGTGTTAACCCCTTCCCTGCCAGTGACATTTACAATCACAGTGACAGTAATCAGTGCATTTTTATAGCTCTGAGCGCTGTATAAATGTCACTGGTCCCAGAAAAGTGTCAAAAGTGTCCGATCTGTCACGCTAAAAATCGCTGATCCCCGCCATTACTAGTAAAATAAAAATAAATAACAAACATGCCATAAATCTATTCCCATCATTCGTAGACGATATAACTTTTGCTCAAACCAATCCTATATACGCTTATTGCGATTTTTTTTTTTTTTTTTTTTTTTTACCAAAAATATGTAGATGATGAAGACATTTTTTATTTTTTTAGGGGATATTTATTATAGCAAAAAGTAAAAAAAAAATATTTTTTTTTCCAAAATTGTTGCTCTTTTTTTGTTTATAGCGCAAAAAATAAAAACCGCAGAGGTGATAAAATACCAAAAAAAAAAAGCTCTATTTGTGGGGAAAAAAAGGACGTACATTTTGTTTGCGTACAGCGTTGCACAACCGCACAATTGTCAGTTAAAGTGATGCAGTGCCGTATCGCAAAAAATGGCCTGGTCATTAAGGCCCCTTTCACACTGGGGCGGGGGCGGCGTTGGCGGCAAAGCGCCGCTATTGTTAGCAGCACTTTACCGTCAGTCTTCGGCCGCTAGCGGGGCGGTTTTACCCCCCTGAAGCGGCCGAGAAAGGGAAAGGGTTAAAAACCACCGCAAAGCTCCTCTGTATACACCACTCCTTCACCGCTCCGAAGATGCTGCTAGCTGGACTTTTTTTCCCGTCCTGCCAGCGCACCGCTCCAGTGTGAAATCCCTCGGGGGCTTTCACACTGGAGAGACAGCAGCGGCTGTTTTGGGTCGGTTTGCAGGCGCTATTTTTAGCGCAATAGCGCCTGCAAACCGCCCCAGTGTGAAAGGGGCCTAAGGGGGAAAATCTTCTAGTCCTTAAGTGGTTAAATGTGGTGGCTGCATTTGTTTTCTTTTTTTAAGATTTTTGTTCCCTTTATTTCACCTGGGCATCCTGCCAGTAACACACTTTAGGGTTGAATTACTAGATTAGATTAGATTAGATTATTACTCCAGAGCTTAGTAAATGAGCAGACGCTCTGCTGACTTCCATCATCCAATCACGTGCCAGCAAAAATGCTGTTTTTTTTTTTAATTTCCCTTGCATGTGATTGGGTGTTCTTTGCAAAGTGAAGCTTTATTTCATTTACTAAGCTCTGGAGCAACTGCACTTGCAGAGTGCACAGTCTATTTGCCTTTAGTAAATCAACATCAATGGAGGAGCAATAGAGACAACACTGGACAGCAGCATTGTCATTTTGGGGGGAGGGGAGTGTTAGATTAGAAAATTTAGATGGACTATTCTGGCCAATTCTGACACTTCTCACATACATGTCAAACTCAGCGTTTTTTTTTTCTAGAAAACGACTTTGAACCGCCAAACATTGTATATTTTCAGAAAACAGACCCTGTAAAATAAAATGTTGTTGCAATTTTTTATGTTGCGCGATATTTGCACAGTCAGTTTTAAAATGCAATTTTTCAGGAAAAAAAACAAAACACTTTAATGAATTTTAGCGCACACGAACACAATATCATACCTGATTTTTGAAAACCACTTGGTTAAATTTGATCAGCAGCTCTGCAGTAGTCAGCCTTGTGGAGCAGAGACAGCCTGTTTCTGCTCCATAAGGCTGGCTACTGCGGAGCTGCTGATTGAATTTAACCCTCTCAAAATGTAACTACTCTTCAAGAAACACAGCCCTGAAGAAGGGGGTGGGGGCAATTATCCCGAAACGCGTTGGCTCTACTTGTTTACGTTTATCTCCAATAAATTATTATAAAATTCATCACGTGAGACCTTTCTCTTTTTGGACATGGGGCGCGCCTCTCCAATCACCCAAAGTGTTCACTGCGGTAACGCCTCCATTGTCGTTATCAGAAAGGTAGCAGCCCTAGACCCCAACAGAGTCTATCACTTAGCACCTACAACTGGTATACAACCCATTGGAAGCAATTCCCTCTACACCTGCCACAAAGTAATTTGCCGCCAGACAGCAGCGAGCGGCACCAGTCCAGCGCTGTCTTCCACCCAAACTTGATAACTATCTCTCTGTCACACCATTCTTTCGTCCTATCAGTATGTCCTTTGTTAACCACTTAAGGACTGCAGGGATTTACCCCCTTAATGACCAGGCCATTTTTTGCGATATGGCACTGCGTCGCTTTAACTGACAATTGCGCGGTCGTGCAACGTTGTACCCAAACAAAATTGATGTCCTTTTTTTCCCCCACAAATAGAGCTTTCTTTTGGTGGTATTTGATCACCTCTTCGGTTTTTATTTTTTGCACTATAAACAAAAAAAGAGTGACAATTTTGAAAAAAAAAACAATATTCTTTACTTTTAGCTATAATACATATCCCACAAAACGAAATAAAAAAAACTAATTTTACATAGTTACATAGTAGGTGAGATAGAAAAAAGACACAAGTCCATCAAGTCCAACCTATGTGTGTGATTATGTGTCAGTATTACATTACATATCCCTGTATATTGCGGTCATTCAGGTGCTTATCTAATAGTTTCTTGAAGCTATCGATGCTCCCCGCTGAGACCACCGCCTGTGGAAGGGAATTCCACATCCTTGCCGCTCTTACAGTAAAGAACCCTCTACGTAGTTTATGGTTAAACCTCTTTTCTTCTAATTTTAATGAGTGGCCACGAGTCTTGTTAAACTCTCTTCTGCGAAAAAGTTTTATTTCTATTGTGGGGTCACCAGTATGGTATTTGTATATTGAAATCATATCCCCTCTCAAGCGTCTCTTCTCCAGAGAGAATAAGTTCAGAGCTCGCAACCTTTCCTCGTAGCTAAGATCCTCCGGACCCTTTATTAGCTTTGTTGTCCTTCTTTGTACTCGCTCCATTTCCAGTACATCCTTCCTGAGGACTGGTGCCCAGAACTGGACGGCATACTCCAGGTGCGGCCGGACCAGAGTCTTGTAGAGCGGGAGAATTATCGTTTTATCTCTGGATTAGATCATATTTTCAATGCATGCCAACATTCTGTTTGCTTTGTTAGCAGCAGCTTGGCATTGCATGCCATTGCTGAGCCTATCATCTACTAGGACCCCCAGGTCCTTTCCATCCTAGATTCCCCCAGAGGTTCTCCCCCCAGTGTATAGATTGCATTCATATTTTTGCCACCCAAATGCATTATTTTACATTTTTCTACATTGAACCTAATTTGCCATGTAGTCGCCCACCCCATTCATTTGTTCAGATCTTTTTGCAAGGTTTCCACGTCCTGCGGAGAAGTTATTATTATTATACCCCATCCTCCAGGCCGTTTATGAACAAATTAAATAGGATTGGTCCCAGCACTACCCACTACCCACCTCTGACCATTCCGAGTACTCCCCTTACCACCACCCTCTGAACTCGCCCTTGTAGCCAGTTTTCAATCCATGTACTCACCCTATGGTCCATGCCAACGGACCTTATTTTGTACAGTAAACGTTTATGGGGAACTGTGTCAAATGCTTTTGCAAAATCCAGATACACCACGTCTACGGGCCTTCCTTTATCTAGCTGGCAACTCACCTCCTCATAGAAGGTTAGTAGATTGGTTTGGCAGGAACGATTCTTCATGAATCCATGCTGATTACTGCTAATGATACTTTTCTCATTACTAAATTAATACTAATACTAATTACTTGTATATAGTCCCTTATCATCCCCTCCAAGAGTTTACATACTATTGATGTTAGGCTAACTGGTCTTTAATTCCCAGGGATGTATTTTGGGCCATTTTTAAATATTGGTGCTACATTGGCTTTTTTCCAATCAGCTGGTACCATTCCAGTCAGTAGACTGTCAGTAAAAATTAGGAACAACGGTCTGGCAATCACTTGACTGAGTTCCCTAGGTACCCTCGGGTGCAAGCCATCTGGTCCCGGTGATTTATTAATGTTAAGTTTCTCAAGTCTAATTTTAATTCTGTCCTCTGTTAACCATGGAGGTGCTTCCTGTGTTGTGTCATGAGGATAAACACTGCAGTTTTGGTTACTGAAGCCCCCCGATTCCCTCCTGAAGACTGAGGAGAAAAATAAATTCAATACCTTCGCCATCTCCCTATCCTTTGTAACCAGATGTCCTTCCTCATTCTTTATGGGGCCAATATGGTCTGTCCTCCCTTTTTTACTGTTTACATACTTAAAGAATTTCTTGGGATTTTTTTTGCTCTCCTCCGCTATGTGTCTTTCATGTTCTATCTTAGCCGTCCTAATTGCACCCTTACATTTCTTGTTGCATTCTTTATAAAGTCTGAATGCTGAGGATGATCCTTCAACCTTGTATTTTTTGAAGGCCTTCGCCTTTGCTTTTATATGCATTTTTACATTGGAGTTAAGCCATCCAGGACTTTTGTTCGCTCTTTTAAATTTATTACCCAATGGGATACATTGGCTAATGCCCTTATTTAATATGCTCTTAAAGCAAACCCATCTCTCCTCCGTATTCTTTGTTCCTAATATTTTATCCCAATTTATGTCTTTTTGCAAGGTTTGTCGTTTAGGGAAGTTGGCTCTTTTGAAATTCAGTGTCTTTGTATTCCCCTTATGTTTCCTATTTGTGTGAGTTATACTGAAACTAATTGACCTGTGATCGCTGTTACCTAAATTGCCCCGTATTTCCACATCCGTGATCAGGTCTGTATTGTTGGTAATTAGTAGATCCAGTAACGCTTTATTTCTAGTTGGTGCGTCTACCATCTGACCCATAAATTTATCCTGCATTAAGACTAAGACATTAAGGAACTGGCGAGCCTTAAATGAATACGCAGTTCCCTCCGCCCAGTCTATGTCTGGATAATTAAAATCCCCCATTATGATAACACTTCCCATCCTTGCTGCTAATTCAAATTGTGATAGGAGATCTGTCTCCACTTCCTCCCTCAGGTTAGGGGGCCTATAGCATACTGCCAGTATTATTTTCCCCTACATATTTTTGGTAAAGCATATATTGGCATCGATAAACACAGAACAGAAATGGGAATTCTTTAAAAAGACTGAATTCACTGCAAAGTATATTCCCATGGGCAATAAGTTTAAAAGGCTAAAAATAAAACCTATGTGGCTGACGGCCAAAGTTAAAAAAGCTATAAACAATAAGAAAAGAGCTTTTAAAAATGATAAGAATGAAGGAACACTAGTTTTGTTTAAATGTTACAAAGAATATAACAGAATATGTAAAAAGGGAGTCAAGGACGCAACCATTCAAAATGAACGACAGATTGCAAAAGATAGTAGGACAAACCCCCAAAAATTCTTTAAATATATTAAAAGGTCAGGTCTGAGCATGTAGGCCCTTTACAAAATAATCTGGAGTGGGTGACTGGGGACAAAGACAAGGCAAATTAAATACTTTCTTCAGTTCTGTGTATACAAAGGAGCATGGGGGAGCTCATGTCCATAATGGGGTGGTATTGCCACAGCCCCAAATGATCCACAATGGCTCAAAAGTGATATGGTCCAGAAATATTTAGACAGAATAAAGGTGGATAAAACACCTGGACCTGATGGTTTCCACCCACGGATCCTAAAAGAATTGAGCTCTGTCATTTCAAAGCCATTGTATCTAATTTTTAGGGACTCCTTAATGACGGGAATGGTACCACTGGATTGGCCTAGGGCCAATGTGGTGCCTATATTTAAAAAAGGGAACAAAGTCTTTACCAAGTAACTATAGACCTGTTAGTTTAACTTCTATAGTTGGGAAGATACTGGAGAGTTTAATAAAAGACCACATAGACGAGTTCTTGCTGGAAAAAAATATTTTAAGCAACAGACAGCATGGATTCATGAAAGACAGAAGTTGTCAAATAAACCTGATTTCTTTTTATGAAGAGGTAAGTAAAACCTTGGACAGAGGGGTGGCTGTGGACGTGGTATACTTGGAGTTTTCAAAAGCGTTTGACACAGTTCCCCACACACGGCTCATGTGTAAGGTAAAGTCTACAGGCTTGGAAATATCAGTTTGTAAATGGATAGAAAACTGGCTAAAAGACAGAATTCAGAGAGTAGTGGTTAATGATTCCTACTCTGAATGTCAGTGGTGTACCCCAAGGTTCAGTGCTGGGACCCTTACTTTTTAATACCTTTATAAATGATATTGGGTCTGGGATTAAAAGTACCATTTCAGTCTTTGCAGATGACACCAAGCTATGCAGTGGAATAACGTCCTTACAGGATGTATCCAATTTACAAGAACCTCAATGCACTGTCTAATGGGGCGACTATGTGGCAGATGAGGCTTAATGTTGATAAATGTAAAGTTCTGCACTTGGGGGCTAAGAATATGCATCATACATGCTAGGGGGAGTACAACTGGGGGAATCCATAGTGGAGAAGGATTTGGGGGTTTTGGTAGATCATAAGCTCAATAATAACATGCAATGCCAAGCTGAGGTTTCCAAAGCGAACAAAGTCCTTTCTTGTATAAGAGAGGTATGGACTCAAGAGAGAGAGATATCATGTTGCCCCCCTGTACAAATCATTAGTAAGACCTCATCTGGAATATGCAGTTCAGTTTTGGGTACCAGTTCTCAAAAAGGATATCGGGGAACAGGAGAAAGTGCAGAGAAGGGCAACCAAACTGATAAGAGGCATGGAGGAGCTCAGCTATGAGGAAAGATTAGAGGAACTGAATTTATTCTCTATCGAGAAGAGGAGATTGAGGGGGGATATGATCACCATGTATAAATATATAAGGGGTCCATATAGTGAACTTGGTGTTGAGTTATTCACTTTACGGTCAACACAGAGGACAAGGGGGCACTCTTTACGCCAAGAGGAAAAGAGATTTCATCTCCAAATACGGAAAGTTTTCTTCATAGTAAGGGCTGTGAAAATGTGGAATAGACTCCCGCCAGAGGTGGTTCTGGCCAGCTCAGTAGATTGCTTTAGGAAAGGTCTGGATTCTTTCCTAAATGCACACAATATAACTGGGTACTTAACATTTATGGGTAAAGTTGATCCAGGGAAAATCCGATTGCCTCTCGGGGGGTCAGGGCGTAATTTTTTCCCCTGCTGTAGCATATTGGATCATGCTTTTCTGGGGGTTTTTGCCTTCCTCTGGATCAACTGTGGGTATAGGATTGGGTATACGGGATTGTTTGATATAATTTTTTATTTATTTATTCTTATGGTTGAACTAGATGGACTTGTGGCTTTTTTCAACCTGACTATGTAACTAACTATGTACCTATATTGATTCGTTTGTGCAAAAGTTATAACCTCTACAAAATAGGTGATATATTTATGGCATTTTTATTATCTTTTTTTTTTTTTACTAGTAATGGCGGGGATCAGAGATTTTTAGCAGGACTGCGACATTGCGGTGGACAGATCGGACACTTTTGACACTTTTTTGGGACCATTGACACTTATACAGCGATCAGTGCTATAAAAATGCACTGATTACTGTATAAATGACTCTGGCAGAGAAGGGGTTAACACTAGGGGGCGGTACGGCGATACGCGGGATCGAGCCGACCTGCCACAGTATGATGACGGCAGCTGGCCGGCAAGTGGTTAACACATGAGCCCTGCAGCACAACTGATTGGATCCTTGTTCTGCTTCTTCCACCCCTCGTCTGAGCTTTGCTGTACAGTGACTGCAAAAAAGGTGGCACCCGGGCAAATGTGGGTACACTTCTTAGATTAAAAATAAAAATACATTTAATTATGTATCAATGAATACTGAATGAACGATAAAAGCTGTCTTTTATATCTGCCCAGAGTTCTGGTTCAATTGGTCATAATGTATTGCCGCTCAATAAAAAAAACAAAAACAATAAAAAAACGATTGTATATCACTCGTGAATGTTGAATTCCTACTGGACCTTGATGAAAGTGGCACTTAAACTGAAGCAGTGGTTTTGCTACTTGTGCAGCCTGCTTACACAAATTTGGACAATGAGAATAAAGGATTTTCTAATTATCCTGAATTGACCTGCAGCCACCCTTCTCCTTCCCTTTGAAATTTGTAAAAAGAAAAGTAGACTGAACAAAAAAATCTACTGATATTTTAAAAAAAAGTATGTGTGGTCACTGACATCAAAAGTCACCTCGTTGGGCATATAGCCATATACATTTTTCTGTGCAATCTAAAAAGCAAATCGATGGGGTAACCAAGAAGTTTTTAAGCCAATTGTATTTGTTTTTTTATTTGTTACTATTTATATTAGATCTTTGTTTAGAAACAAACTTTAATTATACTTTGCAACACATGATTCATAGAACAGTTATGTTTTTTTAAAGAGGAAATAAACCCTGATGGGTTTTACTTCCTTTTTTTACCCCCCCTGTGAAGTAAAAGCATAATGGGCTAGTATGCATCACATATTAGCCCGTTATGTTGCACTTACCTTCAAACGAAGCCCGCGATGTCCCCGCTGGTTGGCACATCCATCTTCACCCCCCTTTCTTCCGGGGCTGTGGACTCTGGCTCTGTGACTGGCCGTAGTCGCATGATGTCACTCCCACGCATGCATGTGGGAGCCACCGGTCACGGCACGAGCCTTTTGGAAACGGCACGATCGTGCTCTTTCTGCAGTTCCCATGATGACATTGGCACGAAATATCTCCTAAACCGGACAGGTTTAGGAGATATTTCCAGTAGCTACAGGTAAGCCTTTTTATAGGCTTACCTGTAGGTAAAAGTGGTGTAACTGGGTTTACAACCACTTTAAGACACACTGTTGGCTGGTGCAGGACAGTGTTTAACCTCTTCCCCCCAGCCATACGCCTATATGCAGCCTTTTGGCGGGGGGGGGGGGGGGGAGGGTGCACGCCGAGGAGCCATATATAGATATATATATATCTATATATCATAAATATAACCATCGATGAGAGCGCACCCTGCTGGAAAGCTCTCGATGTCTACTTGCATACTTTCCAATCATGTGACCACTGTGATAGCCAATCACAACGGTCACATGACCTGAATGCCCGCCTCCATTAGAATTGCATGCAGCAACAGCCCTGAAGAAGGGGGGAGTCCTTTCCCCCGAAACGCATTGGCTTTGATGTACTTGTCAATATTACCAATAGATACATTTTAACCTACATTCGAAATGTGCATTATTTTGGACACCGGGCGCTCCTCCCTTCCTATTTTTCTACGCCTCCGCCATCCGGCATCTCCGCCATCCAGCAAGCTCTTAAAGGGCCGGGAGGTGACAGTGGGAAAGGGGTTAAATCGCCCCCTCTTCCCACACCTGCAACCACCCACAGCCAAAACACACTGCTCTTTTGCAGATGTGTGGGGCTGCCATTCATCCTTAATGCTCCCCTCCATGCATCTGAAAACGCAGTGTGTTTATGGGTGCGGGAAATTGCTTTTTGCAAACGCGCCATGCAATTTGTCCTGCTGTTGTGTTTTTAAAAGGTGCAGTTTCTTGAGTTTCCTGCAGGTACAGCAGCCCATTCAAATGAATAGGCTGGTGTGCCCGGGCAAACTAGCAAGTGCATAGGTGGGAACCTAGTGTAAAGGGAAACATACAACCTATTTGCCTTCAGACTCTCTGTAACTTGATGTACCCTGTATAGAGCTGGTGGAAAAGGGGAATGAAGAGGGTAGAGTCGATATTCTGACTCATTCAGTTGCATGGGTTAATTTTGCCTGAGCTTGTGCTATTCGGATGTTTTTTTTTCAGCCAAAAATTAACCTCTTGCTGCTGACGGCACACAAATTTGCAGCCTCTCGGCGGGTGGGCCTTGGCGCCGATCGGCCACATATTTGCATACAACATTGCAAACGTAAATCTGTCTGCGATCGGGAGCTTTCCGATAATGTGACCACCATGACAGCCAATCATGGCGGTCATGTGATCATAAGCCACTCCCCACCTCCCGGGATCTGAAACCCATTAAAGGGCAGGGAGGTGCTAGCACCAAGGGGTTAAAAACCCATTTCTGGGCCGCAGCCCAAAAAAAAAAAATGCTCTACTTGCCGCTTCCCCTGGTAAGTGCCACTCTTTCTTTTGTTTTTTGACTTACCTTGTCCCAGCACATTTTTCCTCTTAGTGTCACCATAACAGGGACTGAATAAATCCTTCAGTTGCTGGAATAAGGAGGAGGTATCCACAGAGACATGTGGAAGAGGGTGCCGTCGTATACAGAGCAGAGTGTTGGGCAGGCAGAGCCTGTATGCGCTGTGATTCCCCCGTACACGCGGTCGGATTTTCCGATGGAAAATGTTCTATGGGAGCTTGTTGTCGGAAATTCCGACCATGTGTAGGCTCCATCGGACATTTTCCATCTGAATTTCCGTCACACAAAATTTGAGATCTGGATCTCAAATTTTCCGACAACAAAATCCGTTGTCGTAAATTCCGATCGCGTGTACACAATTCCGACGCACAAAGTCCCACGCATGTTCGGAATCAAGCAGAAGAGCAGCACTGGCTATTGCACTTCCTTTTTCTCGGCTCGTCGTACGTGTTGTACGTCGCCGCGTTCTTGACGTTCGGAATTTCCGACAAGATTTGTGTGACCGTGTGTATGCAAGACAAGTTTAAGCCAACATCCGTCGGAAAAAAAAACATGGATTTTGTTGTCGGAAAATCATATCATGTGTACAGGGCATAAGAGTCTCTGCCTGATAATGTTAGGGCTCCCTCACAAGAATTGCAGAAAGAGCGGTAAGCAGAATGGTCACCCCATTTACAGAAAGAAGGAATTCATGGATATTCCTTACCATCGCCAAAAAGGACATGCCCGGTCATAGAGGCCACCTTTTCATCAATGCTACACAGCACAAGAGCAGTTATGGATGCAATGAGGAATATTTTTGTGGCAAGTATGCTGCAGTCTAAGTAATGAAAGGTAGTTTTAAGGTTTAAGGTTGTCCTGGCAAACATTTGAAAAGGGGCCTAGAGCTCCACCCATTGACTGGTGTTGGATAAAGCTGGCCATACATTATTATAATTTTGTTTGAAAATTTAAATTTTAAAGAACATTTGTTTGACTTTTCGAATGGTTAGCGGGGGGTCAAGTCAACACGTGTTTTGGACTGAAGTGATGAGAAAATCTGAAGGAGCAGGATGGAAACATTTTCTCGATTAATGAATTTCTAACAGAGTATATGGTTTTGGTTCAGGATAATCCATTCCAGTGGCGGCCCGTCCATTAGGGGCGCCCCGGTTCTGGCCCCTCTCTCCACACCACCCCTCCCCCTATATGCAATGGATAGATTCATGCTGCCGCGGCCACCCCCTGTTCCTGCGTCCGGCCCCTTTCAGGACACCAGGCGCATGAATTACAGTGGCTTTTTTTTTAAGCACCTGATTAGAGCCAAAGGCTCTAAAAGGCTTCGAAATAGAGTGGGCTCGGGTCGGGAATGCGCTCCGATCCCACCCAGGTGTGTTACAACAGCGAAAAAATATTTGCTGTTGAAACACTGATCCTCAATCCGGCCAATCAGAAGCAGGGCAGCACAGTACAGCACAGTGGTGTAGTGGATAGCACGTTCACCTAGCAGCAATAGGGTCGCTGGTTCAAATCCCGACCACGACACCATCAGCCTGGAGTTTGCATGTTCTCCCTGTGCCTGTGTGGGTTTCCTCCGGGTGCTCTGGTTTCCTCCCACACTCCAAAGACATGCTGGTAGGTTAATTAGATCCTGTCGAAAAAATTCGCCAAATATGTGTATGTTGTATGTATATGTGTTTGTAAGCGTGTCGGGACCCCATGGGGTAAAGGACCGCGCTATACCGCAGATGGACACTGGCGGCAAAAGCGCCCTGAGGCGATTCAGCTCACATAGGTAGCGCTATACAAGTCACTCATTTATTCAGGAGCGGGTGTGAGACCCGTTCTCTGATTGGCCAAAAAGAGAAGACCCCCTATTGACCGCCGAGGAGGAGGGAGGAAACGGAAGCCGCCGTCGCTGTGATGACCCGTGGAGAGCAGGAGAACGGAAGGCCACCGCCACTGAGCAGGAAAAGCCCCCACCCCCCAAAAAAAAAAAAAAAAAACACTGGTCGCCACTGCTACATTCACTCTAAAATTGAATGTTACAGTGGGAGTAAACTCCCATGTATGATTTTAACCTATAGGTAAGTCTATAATAAGGCTTACCTATAGGTACTGTAAATATTTCCTAAACATGCGCCGTTTAGGAGACATTTACTTTAGATGCAGCTGGTGACGACACCGGTGCATGCGCTCTGTAGGAATAGCATACCCGTGCTATTCCTTCAAAGTCCTGTGCCATAAACGGAAGGTCCGGGAGTGGCGTCATCATGACTCTGGCCACTCACACAGCCGGAGTCTGCAAACCCGGAAGGAAGAGCAGGTGAAAATGGAAACGCCTTCAGCAGTGACAGCGTGCCGCTGGAGGGCTTTGTTCTAAATTAAGTTTTGCATAATGTGCTAGTATGCGATGGATACTTGTTCATTATGACATTGCTTTGCAGGTTAAAAAAAAAAAAGAGTACAGCAGTTTACTACTGCATTAAAAGCAAACAAAATTTTGAAGTGCTTTTCGAACAACATTTGTCAAGTTATCGAATGTACTAAGTATGGCCACATTAGGTGTTCACAGGCAAAATGTCATTTACAGTATACCTTAACCATTCATTATGCAAAATTGGCCCAAATACTTATAAGCTATAAAAATAGATGTTCCTTGTTGTTCTGTGACATAGCTTCGTTTTTAAACAACGCTACGTCACACCCTGTCACTATGCTGTTTAAAGTGCACCTCCCTCCCCCCCCCCCTTGGATATACACAACATCAGACCTCAGATGCAGCACAGTGTCCCTCTGCACCTGCCCCCCCCCCCCTATTGCAGAGGTAGGAAGCAGCTGACAGAAATGACTCTAAAGCCGCGTACACACGATCGGACTTTCCGACGGGAAATGTTCGATGACCGGCTGTTGGCGGTAAATCCGGCCGTTTGTACGCTCCATCGGACAGTTGTTGTCGGACTTTCCGCCAACAAATGTTGGCCAGCAGGTTTTCAAATTTTCCGCAGACAAATGTGTGTTGTCAGATTGTCTGATTGTGGGTACACAAGTCCGTCGGACAAAAGCCAAAAGTGCAAACATGCATGCTCGGAAGCAGAAGCGGTCGGTCTTGTAAACTAGCATTTGTAATGGAAAATTAACATTCGTGACGCGGCAAATTATGGAATCTCTTCTTCTTTAATGGGATAATAATGAAGTTGCTTTGCTGGTGATACTGATGGAGTTTTTGCAAACGAATTTTCAAAGGCTTTTTTTTTTCTAGTGATATCAAGAATAATATTATTATGCTTTTTTTTGTTTTTTTACCACAGCACCATTATCCTGTCATTTTTAAGACCAAAGATACAACTATGTTGGTGTTCCTTGTCAATTTTACATTGTATTTTTTAAAATGTAACTGCCGACTCCCAAACTGTCATTTGAAGTAAAACACAAAGCCAAGTATTATTCTACACAATTTTTTTATTGTGCATTAAAAAAAGAAAACAAATAAAATTAGACATGAAATCTGCCAATAGAACTTAACCAAAAAATTGCATTCTATGCATCCAAAAATATAGAAAATATACCAAATCAAATCATTATTATTCAACCATAAAAATAATATTAAAGCAATAACTCCAAGGCCAATAATAAATAACACGTTATCTCCTCCGATTTCACAACATGTCTGGTTGACGAACGGCCGTTCAGAAACTAACTGAAAAGCGCCAAATGAAAAGCGCGAATCAACACTCACCAAACTTCTACTAACACGAAATTAGCAGAAGGAACCCAAAGGGTGGAGCTAAAGAGCTTAAAAAACCACGTAGTACATTTAGTACGTCACTACGTTCGTAATGGTTGGCCAACAATTGTGTGCCGTGTGTATGCAAGACAAGTTTGGGCCAACAACCTTCGGACAAAATTCCCCGGTTTTGTTGGCCAACAATCCGATCGTGTGTACGAGGCTTTAGATTTACACGTACACACTATAGAGGGAAATGCTTTGTTCATATTTCATGTCTGAGGTTTACAGCCACTTTAAATCTGCATAATGTAGAATAATAAAATAAATGAATATAGCTACGGCAATGGCCCCTTTATATTGGGCGTGTGGTGGGAAAGGGGGAAGAACATACTGCAGAAAAACTTTACCATTGTGTCTCCAAGAAAGTTATAGGTTTTTAAACCGCATAAATCCCATGCTTCATTGGGTTTTTTTTTTTTTTTTTTCCTCTGGATTAACCGTAGGTATAGGGTTATGATTATGAAGGTTTTATATTTATATATTTTTTTCAACTGGTTGAATTAGATGGACTTGTGTCTTTTTTTTCAGCCTGACTAATTATGCAACAGTGAATAAAAGCTGAATATTGCAAGCACCCCCGGGAGTGATATATAATTAGTCCCAAACCCTGTAAATGTCACTTTTTGCCGGACAGCTTGGTCTACCTGTGGGTAATATATAAGTAAATGTTTGTGAAATAACATAAAAGAAAAACATATACTGAATGTAACCCTACACAGAACACAATATTTTTCACTATGGTGGGTCTGTAAGAACATTCTGGGTGGCTGAACCCACAAGAGACCCAGAAAACCAAAATATCAGTTTTGAGTTGAGATGGTCTTCAGATTTATTTGACTATTTCTTACTTTAAAGTGGAGGATTAAACTAGGTGCTACTGTCAGTAAGAATTACATTTTACAGCCGTATTCGTCATTTTTATGATAGGCATTAAACTTAGTTTATCAAGTGAAAAATCTGTTCTTATCTTTATGATCAGCACTTAATTGCCTGTATGATGCTATCTGGTTAAATGTTCAATATATTGCTCACACAAATTAGATTTCGGAGCAGTAAAATCAGGTTTTCTTGCTTTTTTTATGCTTCTTCTAAAAAGATAATAGTCACAAGTTTTTACCAGGGTTAGGCAAAGTATCCACCGGGTTCTAGATCTGCTTTAGATTTCAGCCATGTAATCAGTGATTGGTTTGTATTTAAAGTGGCCCTGTCGAGTCCTCAAAAATACCGTTTTAGAGTTCCATGCAAGAGAAGATCCATGTTATTAACCTCTTTAGTGGTCCATGCATCTTACCTCCCCTCTGTTCCAGAATTTCTGAGAGTGTTGGATTTCTTTGTGACCAGCCATGCTCTTTGGTTCCATTCTCTGACCCCTACATCATTGTCCTGTAGAACAGTTCTGTAGTCGCCTGGAGGAGTCACAGGATGGAACTACAGCACAGGGGGTGCAGGCACCTGACACTCCCAGAAGTGTTAAATCTATTATATTGACTAGTGGAGAGCACTGAAACGGAAGGGAGGCAGGGGGCACGACCAACTAAAAGAGGTGAGTATACTTCCCCTTCTACTGCAGGGAACCTTCAGATTGATTGTTTTAGAACAGGGGTCTCCAAACTTTCTAAACAAAGGGCCAGTTTACCATCCTTTAGACTTTAGAGGGGCTGGACTAGGGTCATTGGGTGTAGAAAATGTCTTGGCATCCAGTGGGAGTAAACAATGCTCAATCTTTGGTGTCAGTGAAAGGACTAGTGCACCATTGTTGATGTAATTGGTACTCTATTGTTGGGTGTCAGTTGGAGATATAGTGCCTCATCCTTGGTGTTAATGGAAGGAATTCTGCCCGATCATTGGTGTCATAGGAATAGTGCCCCATCGTTGGTGTTAATAACAATGGTCTCTTCTAAGGCTGTTGTACATGGTCCCCATGCTGTCAATAATATGGTGAACACCAGCCATTCCAGCCACACACAACCTAAACCCCCACCTACACCTAGAGGGTACTCATATGAACCTGTAGGTCATTTAGGTCCACAGAGAGGTAGACATCCCAGTTATCATACCCCTCCACCACCACATCGTGGACGGGCCAATAATCGGAATAAGAGGGGAGGTAGAGGTCGCTCCAGAGGCAACCAACACTATCATCAGACTCCTCATTATGTCGATTATAGAAATTATGGATACAACGGGTCCCCTGTGAGAACCTATGATAATCCACCCCCCTATGACTCTCGTTATTATGACCATCCGTCAATCCCAGTGTACAACAGATTTTCTCCACTCCGTCATAGAGAGGATCAGTCATATAACAGGAATGAATATAATCGTTCTTCATTAAGTCAAAATCGATATGATTTAAGTCCTAAGGGAAACCAGGATTTTCGTCAGGGCACACAGGGAAGAAAAAGGTCTTCGGACCCAAAAGAGGTTCTAGAGGGGGGCGGAGAATCCAGAGAAGAAAAAAGAAAAAGGACATGATAGGCAATGGAGTTTTTAATTTAAGCACTAAGGAATTGACCACTCAGGAAATGATGATATTGGACAAGGGTTTAAAATTTGCCCCCCAAAAGAAATTAGACAAATTTCACACTTTTATAGATGTCCATAAATTTATTAGGAAGATTAATATCCAACGTTATGTAGCTTCTAATACGTCTTCTCAATTTCAAAGAGCTGCTTCTTCAGGCATGGTACATTCAGGGCTGTCTAATCCGTCTTTATTCAGCCCCCCTGTACCTGCAGCTCCTGCCGTTAACATTTTTAGGGACCTAGTTTTGCAAGATTTAGCCAAGCTTCCTCCCAAAAAGACATATAACCAGTCCTTTCCAATGCTCGGGTTCAAATCACTGTGCGAGAGGAAAGACATTGTAGTCCGTCCTGCCGATAAGGGCGGAGGCATAGTCGTGCAGGACAGACTGGACTACATTCAAGAAATGTATAGGATATTAAGCGACCAGGACACATATAGGGAACTTACCAGAAACCCTACTGCCCAATATAAAAAAGAGCTGGACCAACTAGTTTTAAAAGGTTTTAATGAGCAGATTCTAAATAAAAAAGAAAGGGCTTACCTAGTACCTACTGCACCTAGAATCCCAATCATGTACCATCTGCCCAAGATCCACAAGGATCCTGTTCACCCTCCGGGTCGACCAATCATAAGTGGAATCGACTCTGTAACATCACGTATCGGTAAATATATTGATTTCTACCTTCAACCATTGGTCAAAGGCACTCCATCGTATCTTAAGGATACGACTGATGCCATTAGGCTACTTGAAAGTGTGGAGATTGGGGGGGACCTGCTGATGGCCACTGCAGACGTGGCATCATTGTACACCTGTATCCCCCATACCAGAGGTATAGAAGCGGTCACACATTTTCTGAACCGAGACCATTCCATTACCAATAAACAAAGTGAATATATTATTGAGCTATTACAATTTGCTACCAAACACAACTACTTCTGGTTTGACCAAAAGTTTTTCTTGCAACAGAAGGGTGTGGCTATGGGGGCCAAATTTGCCCCTAGCCTTGCCAACCTTTTTATGGCAAAATGGGAGGAGGATGTCGTCTATTCTGAACACAGGCCCTCATTGGTACTGTGGGCCAGATATATAGACGACATCCTCCTCCTATGGGATGGCACCCCCGAATCCCTCAGGGATTTCTTTGTGTTTTTAAATGACAACGATCGGGGGATTTCGTTGACATATGAATTTAGCTCATTTAAAATTCACTTTTTGGATCTCGAAATCGAGATGGTCTCACGCCAATTTAAGTTTAAAACTTATTTCAAAAATACTGACCGCAATAGCTTTATACCAGTTGACAGCTGTCACCACCAATCCTGGTTACAGTCTGTGCCTCGTAGTCAGTTCCTGAGATTACGCAGGAATTGCACAGATGTAAACAACTATTTCACTCAAGCATCAACACTGAGGGACAGATTTATAGAAAAGGGGTACGACCCAACATCGTTAACCTCAGAAATAAATAGAGTGGCTGCAATTGATAGAAAATCTTTGCTGACACCAAAATCTCCTCGTGAACAAGAAAGCTCCTTTAAATGCTCTATGCTCACCACTTTTTCAGTCCAACACAGAGAAATCAAAAACATCATTTACAGACATTGGGATATACAGTACCTGACCGCGAGATTGTGTTTCCAGCGCGATACCATCGCGCTGGTTCTCGGCGACAGGGTACTGTGAATGTCGCGCTGGCTCGCTCATCGGGAAAGGAAAACTTTGTTTTCCTTCCGCGATGAGTGACAGGCAGCGCTGACAGCTGTCTAGTATGAATCCTGAGGCGGGAACACCGCGCCAAATTTTAAATGAAAAAACCGGCGTGGGTCCCCCCCTCGGAGGCATACCAGGCCCTTAGGTCTGGCATGGATTGTAAGGGGAACCCCCTATGCCGAAAAATCGGCGTGGGGGTCCCCCCCAAATCCATACCAGACCCTTATCCGAGCATGCAGCCCGGCCGGCCAGGAAAGGGGGTGGGGACGAGCGAGCGCCCCCCCCCCCTCCTGAGCCGTACCAGGCCGCATGCCCTCAACATGGGGGGGTGGGTGCCTTGGGGGAGGGGGGCGCCCTGCGGCCCCCCCACCCCAAAGCACCTTGTCCCCATGTTGATGAGGACAAGGGCCTCTTCCCGACAACCCTGGCCGTTGGTTGTCGGGGTCTGCGGGCGGGGGGCTTATCGGAATCCGGGAGCCCCCCTTAATAAGGGGGCCCCCAGATCCCGGCCCCCCACCCTGTGTGAATGAGTTTGGGGTACATGGTACCCCTACCCATTCACCTAGGGAAAAGTGTCAATGTAAAAAAAAACACACTACACAGGTTTTAAGAATAATTTATTAGTCAGCTCCGGGGGTCTTCTTCCGACTTCGGGGGGTCCCCTTCCGACTTCTCCCGGTGTTCGGCCTCTTCTCCCGGTGTTCGGCCTCTTCTCCCGGGCCCCACCGCTATCTTCTTCCAGCTCTATTGCCAGCGAGGGGCCCGGTCTGCTGCCGCTGTCTTGTCGCCGCTGTCTTGTCGCCGCTGTCTCGCCGCCGCTGTCTCGCCGCCGCTGTCTCGCCGCTTCTTCTCTTCTTTTCTTCTTCCCCGATGTTGACACGACGCTCTCTCCGACTCGAATGCTGTGTGCGAGCTGCGGAGCCATTTATATAGGCGGTAACCCCGCCCCCTTACGACGTCATGGTCCCAGCATGCGCAGGGACTCTGGCGTCATAAGGGGGCGTGACCCCAGAGTCCCTGCGCATGCTGGGACCATGACGTCGTAAGGGGGCGGGGTTACCGCCTATATAAATGGCTCCGCAGCTCGCACACAGCATTCGAGTCGGAGAGAGCGTCGTGTCAACATCGGGGAAGAAGAAAAGAAGAGAAGAAGCGGCGAGACAGCGGCGGCGAGACAGCGGCGGCGAGACAGCGGCGACAAGACAGCGGCGACAAGACAGCGGCAGCAGACCGGGCCCCTCGCTGGCAATAGAGCTGGAAGAAGATAGCGGTGGGGCCCGGGAGAAGAGGCCGAACACCGGGAGAAGAGGCCGAACACCGGGAGAAGTCGGAAGGGGACCCCCCGAAGTCGGAAGAAGACCCCCGGAGCTGACTAATAAATTATTCTTAAAACCTGTGTAGTGTGTTTTTTTTTACATTGACACTTTTCCCTAGGTGAATGGGTAGGGGTACCATGTACCCCAAACTCATTCACACAGGGTGGGGGGCCGGGATCTGGGGGCCCCCTTATTAAGGGGGGCTCCCGGATTCCGATAAGCCCCCCGCCCGCAGACCCCGACAACCAACGGCCAGGGTTGTCGGGAAGAGGCCCTTGTCCTCATCAACATGGGGACAAGGTGCTTTGGGGTGGGGGGGCCGCAGGGCGCCCCCCTCCCCCAAGGCACCCACCCCCCCATGTTGAGGGCATGCGGCCTGGTACGGCTCAGGAGGGGGGGGGCCGCTCGCTCGTCCCCACCCCCTTTCCTGGCCGGCCGGGCTGCATGCTCGGATAAGGGTCTGGTATGGATTTGGGGGGGACCCCCACGCCGATTTTTCGGCATAGGAGGTTCCCCTTACAATCCATGCCAGACCTAAGGGCCTGGTATGCCTCCGAGGGGGGGACCCACGCCGGTTTTTTCATTTAAAATTTGGCGCGGTGTTCCCGCCTCAGGATTCATACCAGACAGCTGTCAGCGCTGCCTGTCACTCATCGCGGAAGGAAAACAAAGTTTTCCTTTCGCGATGAGTGAGCCATCTCGGCGCTGGCCCCTGCGACGGGGCTCGTAGGTGTCAAATCTCGCCGAGAAGTGCGGCGAGATTGACACAATATCGCGGTCACCTACTGTACTTAGGAATGACCGTGTTTTAAAGGAAATACTCCCAGAACAACCTAAGGTCATCTTTAGAGGTGTGCCTTCTTTGCAAGGAAAAATTGCACCTAATATCATAAATCCCCCCATACGACCTTCTTTTTTTCACAACTTAGTGGGTTATTTTCCCTGCAAAAAATGCACTGTATGTCAATACAATTCCTGTGGTAGACGTAAAAGCCTCGAGTTTAAATCGAACACTACAAATTGTACATATCCCATTAAAACATTCTGCACTTGTGCTACCACACATGTCGTTTATCTGATTACCTGCCCCTGTGGGAAGCAGTATGTGGGCCGTACAATTCGAGCTTTTTCTGTTAGAGTCAGCGAGCATATCGCTAAAATAAAAAGTGGTGACATCAAACATAATGTGCCTCGACATTATAGAGAGCATCACAGACGAGATCCTACTGGTTCTCAATTTCTTGTCATAGATAAATATACACCTCCTTGGAGGGGAGGAGCTAAGACAAGGGGAGTCTCTCGTTTGGAGACTTATTGGATCCACCAATTGCAGACCTACTCCCCTTTTGGGTTGAACATAGAATGGGACATCAATGCTTTTATCAACCAAGCATGATGCCTTTTCTCTATTTCCGGTACTTTAGGGTCCAGTTGGTACCTATTAGAATGTCTTTTATGAGAGGCTTTTTTTTTTTTTTTTTTTATAAGTATTTTTAAATGTTTTTATGAAGGTATTTTTATTAAATTCTTATAACATGTATTTTAGATTGTATATTTGAATATATACTGGTTTGGTCCCTATCACAAATATCAGCTTGATCCAACCAATAACGTTTCCTTTCTGAGGGGTGCCATCATTTGTCACACCTTAGTATCATATATATTTTTTATATATATTACATTATTTTATTTATTTTTTTCTACCCCCCACATGGAATCTCGGGATTTGAACCGGCGGCCCTTTTGCTGCTGGGTGGGAGTGCTGGCTGCTACGCCACTGCCCATGTTCAGGCTAGAGCAATGTGTGGATGTATTATATTGTTTTTGAGGGTGATACCTTGTAACTTATTGTATTAATATACATGTCCTTATGACAAACTGCGCCATGTTGTAGGTTATATACAGCGGACATTGTGCCGTTTTAAGCCACATCTGCCCCTATATGTCCCCGAAAATAGCGGTGCCATGTTTTTAGCTGTTTAAACCAGTCACTGTTCCACATGATGTCACATCCTCTTTCACATGTTAAAATGAGGCTTGGAACTCTTGTCCGGGCGCCATTTTGGCAGAACCAAGAAGTAATCCTCCTCTACACATGAAAACGAGGCTTGGAATGCAAGCCCGGGCGCCATTTTGGAGGAACCAGGAAGTAATCTCCATAATTTGCACTTTCAATTAGATGGAGCTGCCACTTGTTATGGGGGTAACCAGTACCTATAAATACTCAGCCAGTACAGTGGTCCAGCACCCCAGATGATGACTTCTAAGTCGAAACGCGTCGGAAGGATATGCTGAGACCACTGTCTTCTTTTATACAAGCGCTTGATTTTACTGCTTAACACGTGAGTGTATTTTCTTTGCTTTTTATGTATTAAAATTTCCATACGGAGTTACACTATATGCCTTCCTCTTTCTTTTAATTATGGGGCTGACTGCCTATATCTACTGAGTCCATCCATACCTTACACTTGTTCGGAGGTCCATCTGGAGGTCATATCTGGATAGAGCATCTGATCCCCTTGGTATATTATACCACAAAGCTTGATTGACTCACTAGGTGTACACCTATTTGAGTTCAATCCCTCTGGTAAGCAGCTTCTGGTGTCTTTGGTGGTGGACCCACTATTAACTGTTATTACATCATACTTATTTGAAGTTAAAGACTGTCACTATATTATATCCACATGTGGTTGAGGATTATCATCACACATGACTGAAGCTTGTCACTGACTTTTTTCTTTTTTGGACATCAGTTACTCTGTTTATAGACATCACATGTCATAATAGAGGACTGCTTGGAGTATTTTTGAGCACATCATTTATTATTCAAGTTTTCTGTACTAATATTATTTGTCATGGTTTATATGATCACATAAGCGCTGCACATTTCACCCTATTTGTCATTTTTGCAACTTTATCCACTGCTGTGCTGGCTGCTTTAGTTTTTTTTTTTTTTTTTTTTCTTGAGACAGCGCGGTATATATTTGTTTATAACTTAATAACAATGGTGGCTGGTTGTTTTTTTCTGGGGGGGCGGCAAACAAACACCCCCCCCTCCCCCGAGCAGTACAAAACATTCAAGAATGACATTTATCCTGCAAGGCTAGTTAAAAATACCTGAACATATTCAAAAAAATACTGGGGTTTGGTCACACTATATGGCCATATAGTGCTAAGCCCACTTACTGCGACAAAGTACCCCGAATTAGTGGGTCCTACCCTAGTAATAGAATGAAAGATCCTGCGTCTCAACCATGGGAGCTGAACTCCTCTATGTGGGAGAACTGAAGGAATTCCTCCTATGCACTGGTGGCCACTAATAAAGAGATAATGAGCAGCACCCACTCCCCCCGCTGTTTGTCAGTCGGTCCGGCACTTACGCCATCGGCGGCGGGTGGCAGGCAGCGTTCATGTCCTCTCCTCCATGGCAGCTTCCAGCTCCTCTCCTCCTCCTCCTAGCCCTCCTCCTGTCCTTTCAGCCAATCGGGTGACCGTTGTCAAAACTGGCTTCCTGTTTGGCCGGGAGGAGGATATTCATTCGCTGTTGTAACACACCTGGGTGGGATCGGAGCGCACTCTCTGTGACCAGAGCCCACCCTATATTGAAGCCTATTAGAGCCTCTGGCTGTAATTGGTGCTTCAAAAAAACAGCCCCCCGTATTGGAATCCATGGGCCGGTGTCTTGAAAGGGGCCGGACGCATGGATGGGGGTGCGGTGATGGGCAGGGTGGGGGCGGCGCCCGTGCGCCCTTAATGGACGGGCCGCCCATGGAAAGAATTCTGCCCCATCGTTGATGTTAGTGAGGGGAATCGTGGCCCATCGTTGGTATCAGTGAAAGGAATTCTGCCCCATTGTTGGTATCAATGGAAGGAATTCTGCCCCATTGTTGGTATCAATGGAAGGAATTCTGCCCCATTGTTGGAATCAATGGAAGGAATTCTGCCCCATCGTTGATGTCAGCAAACAATATTATGCCCCATTGTTGGTGTCTGTGGATGGCATAGTGCCCCAAGGGCTGGGTAAAGGCAAGCAAAAGGCCGCAGTTTGGAGACCAGTTTTAGAACTTACCAGGGACACTTTATTGGCAAAAATGTTTTGCTTGTATTAGTCCTAAAAAAATAAACAGCATGCAATTAACATGTGTCAGTTGTACAAAGATTTACATATTCCTGCTTGTTGCCGATCTGCTGGTGATTCCTTTCACAGACGATCAGTAATAATTATATAACACCCTTCAACAACGTAGACCGTCCATGTCAAGCCCCTGAATTCTACACCCATAATAACACTTTGGTATGAATTATCAGATTTAAGTATGGTCTATCTAAAGCAAAATGCTTTTCTTTTATTTTGGGTAGATATATGCAAAAATGTTATAATTTCAATCAGATATGGTTTGGCCAAAGTTTTTAAATATTAACCTCTGAAATTTTTAATTTCTAAACCGTAGGACCAATTAAAGTCAATTGTAATCCAAACCAGGCTCCAGGAAAGTGTGCATTACAGAGCAACGAATGGTGCAAAATTGTGCTGAATGATGTGGGAATCTCCTGACATCGATGAGGCCAAAAAAAACAGCCTGAGCAACTTTCTCTAAAAATTCTACCAGGGGTGCTAAGATAGACGGGTGGGACCTGGTGGCACTGGGAATCAAGCTAAGGGCGCTCATGGAACAGCAGAAACATACTGTATATAGGGCAGAAACATTCTGTAGATCAGCCTTTGATCCAGAAGCCTTTTGCAAATCTGAACTTTGAAAAATAACATTGAAACTGAAATTTGGTCCGAATTTCGAGATCAACCCTTGTTTTGGGTAGAGTAGGGGAGATTGAACCCCAGGTCAGTTTTTTTTTTTTTTTGCTGCCTGTGTAAAATTTTCTGCCACTTCATGTCCTTAAACAAAAAAACAAATGGAAAGTAAGTAGAAATAACCGCAAGGGCCAGCATGACCAAAACAGAGGCTCACTTCTATCTTGTTAGCCAGTTTTATTATTATTATTATTGTACAGGTTATATATTGCTCCAACAGTTTGCGCAGCATGTGGGCTGCGGGTACAGTTACAATACAATTCAATACAGGAGGAATCAGCGGGCCCTGCTCATTGGAGCTTACAATCCAAGAGGGAGGGTCAAGTGATAGAAAAGGTAATAACTGTGGGGGAGGAGCTGATGGAGAAAATAGAAGTACAGTTGTTAGGTGGAGGCAGGTTAGGCTTCCCTGAAGAGAAGGGCTTTCAGGGATCATCTAAAAGTGGACAAAGTAGGAGATAGTTAAACAGATTGGGGTAGGAAGTTCCATAGGATGGGAGAGGCTCGTGAGAAGTCCTGGAGGTGAACATGGGAGGAGGTGATGAGGGAGCTAGAGAGCAGGAAGTCTTGGGAGGAATGAAGAGAACGATTTGGTTGGTATTTTGAGACAAGGTTAGTGATGTAGCTGGCAGCCGAGTTGTGGATGGCTTAGTAAATAGTTTTTTGTATTTTGAACCTAATTTATTGGGTGAGTGGAAGCCAGTGGAGGGATTGGCAGAGCGGAGTAGCAGACACTTGGTAAAGTGGATGAATCTGGCAACAGCAATCATGATGGACTGAAGGGGGGATAGCCTATGTAAAGGTAGGCCAATGAGGAAAGAGTTGCAGTAGTCGAGGCGAGAGATAACCAGGGAGTGAATTAGGTGCTTTGTGGTGTCATTGGTTAGGAAGGGGCGTTTTTTGGAGATGTTGCAGAGGTTGAGGCAAGCAAGCTCTTACAGATTACTGTACTGTATAAAATCATTTCACATCCCTTTTGTCCCCAATGCTTTGTCCAGTGCCCTGCATGCAGTATTATATTATATATACTGTTCTTTCTGCCTGGAAACTTGAGATTGTCCATAGCAACCAAAAAGTGTCCCTTTACGTCAAAAGTGGCTTTAGACCAGCTAGAAAACAGCGATAGTAAATTAGAACACTTGCAGAATTGAGCGATAGTGGATCGTGGGAATATTTATTTTATTATTATTATTTATTTATTTTTAATTATTTATATTATAATTTAAGATTTTGTGTTTCAAACTTCATCATACCCGGGATATCTACTAGACTCTTGTTTGGACAGATTTAGGTGTGTTATTGTTAAGAATTACAGGCCTACAATATAAAACGCCAAATTTCCATGCAAAATAATTGTACCGCTTTCAGCACCTAAAATCCGACATAATCATACCGCCAGGGAGGTTAAAGTGGCAAAAAGCAGTTGAGATTGCCATGGTTGTGGCCAGCATAATTAACATGAGTGGATGCTTTGAACTAACCCCTGCCCACTCACAATCTATACATGAAGGTGCCCTAGCATGTTGCCCCATTTATAAATGTGAATGAATGGGTGACTTGTATAGCGATACCTATGTGAACTGAATCGCCTCAGGGTGCTTTTTGCCGCCGGTGTCCATCTGCGGTATAGCGCGGTCCTTTACCCCGTGGGGTCCTGACGCGCTTACAAACACATACACATACAACATACACATATTTGGCCAATTTTTTCGACAGGATCTAATTAACCTACCAGCATGTCCCCTATTTGAGGACCATCAGCAGACACTTTGTGCGGCTGGTGGCTCTCCATTCTGGCTAATACTGACAGCTCAGCTCAGGTCCCCCCTATGACTGGGAGCCAATTAGAGTGGTTCCCGATCTTATGATTGCGTATGTCAGCTATGATATAGTGATCACGTGCATGCTGGAGGATATTAAAGCCTTCATCCTTCAGATAAACACTGCCACCTTCAGGCTGCAGTGGCATCTGCAATTCGATATGTTTAATACTTGAAATTATGAGATACAATTACAGTATCAAAAAAGCTATTAAATTAACAAAAATGGAAAAAAAAAAGTTTTTTCTTTTACATTTCTTTTACATTAAGAGCGGGGTTTTATTAAATAAAAATAAAACTTAAAAAAATAAAATTATTTTAAATAAAAGCTTTATATATCCTTAAGAAAAGGTGTATGTGTGTGTGTGTGTGTGTATATATATATATATATATATATATATATATATATATATATATATATATATATATATATATATATATATATAATTTATATTTTTTTACTGTAATGTATCTTTGGAAAAGTATTCTCTAATTAATAAAGATTACAATAAAAAAGATAACTGACAATGCTAAATTTGTCTTGGACATCCAATCATCCATGACCTCTAGTCATAGGCGTGCACACAGGGTGTGCCAGGTGTGCCTGGGCACACTCTAATCGCTTTGAGTGCTGTGGATGCCCCCTGTTTAGACCCGTGATATTTTACCAAAGCCCCCCTACTGGAGCTCCCAAAAAAAAAATTGGAAAAAAAAATAATTAAAAAAATCAAATTGTTAAAAATAATAATAATAAAAAAATGTTAAAAAATAATTAGAAAAATAAACTTTTAAAAAATAATAAAAAAAAAAAAAAAAATACTGACACTTAACTCTACCCTACTGACATTGTCCATGGCTTTACTGACACAGGCAGTATATATACACACACGTATATGTGTTGGGGTGCACACCCTAATGCAATAGGCTGCGCACACCTATGCCTCTAGTCATGGCAGGGTTAAGCACATTTAGCTACGTATCCTGTATCATTCATTTTACTTGTTGCGTAGAGATGTTTTTAAAATTAATTAAGCAAATATGTATTTTGCTTATTTTTTTTTCTTTTTTCACCCCGATAAATAACAGATTGGATCAGGAAACATTTTTGATAGCCTTAGCAAGAATAATATTGTCAGTAACAGCTCGGAGAAAAGTGGTGAAGTGCAATGTGTCTAAACCTTCCTCATTGCAAAGTGTTTCCCAGATCTTTGAAGGGACCTGGAGTTGGGGGGGGGGATGGAGAGAAAATAAGATCTGCTTATGGAAGCAGATGGTAGAAGTCAGAAATTACCCAGACTGCAGATATTTCCTTTGCACCTGGCACTGGAGGTGTTGGCCTTGCCAGCTCTTTGCTCAACACAGATGTTCGTGTATATTTTTATGAAAGTGCAACATCTACAGTCAAGTTAAAAAAAAAAAAAAATTGCTGCACTAGAAATGATTGCCCTAATCCGAGTCCTACACTTTATTAGCACACCTGTATTTTTGAAAGGACCTCACATTCCTCGATTCACTGCTTGATATTACTGGCATGCATTATACACATTGGTGGGTATGTAGAAAATTGTAAAAATGAGTAAAAAAAAAACAGTTCACTTAAAGCAGACTCGGCATTATGCTCATGTAAAAAAAAAAAAAATAACTGTATAAAAAAATCTCATTTCATCTTAAATAAATTTCAACATAAATGCATCCTATATTTGCTGGTGCTACTATATGCTCCACACATTCCCTGAATTTCCTGTGCAAATTATATTCTGGAGCTTAGAATTACATCACGAGTAACCCCCACCCCTATGTTTACCTGTCATTTGGCTGTGTCCCTGGATGGGAGAATTTGTGTTCAGCTGGCGTCATTTTTTTAAGTAAAGGACTTGTCAAAAACTGGTGCTGTGTTTTTATTACCATTGACTTTTTTTTTTTTTTTTTTTTTTTGGCGAATGAGTAGGGGTACTCATTCACATAAGAGGGCCGGGATCTGGGGGCTCCCTTGTAAAAGAGTGCTTCCAGGCTCCAATAAGTCACCCCCGCACAACCACAACCACTGGGCCAGGGTTTGGGGTGGAAAAGGCCCTTGTTCCCGTCAACATAGGGATAAGGTACCCCCCTGCCCCCAATCATCCCTCCATGTTGAGGGAATGTGGGCTGGTATGGTTCAGGAGGAAGGGGGGGACCCTCACTCCCCCCCCCCTTTCCTGGCTTGCCAGGCTGCATGCTCAAATAAGGGTCTGATATGGATTCTGGGGGGGACCCCACGCCATTTTTAAAAAGAATTTGGGGTGGGGTTCCCTTTAAAATCCATACCAGACCAGAAGGGCCTGGTATGGGAGGGGGGGACCCATGGTTTTTTTTTCTGAACTTTTATTCCGTTTACATTCAGCTGTCAGCGGGGAAGCTGACAGCTGATGGATCATCAGTTGTTAAGGATGCCCTGGTTGGCTTCCCAGTCCGCTCTTTATCAACCAGCTACTCACACAGAATTCGAATCGGTCCATAAATTTTCAACCGATCCAAATTCAAATTGTTCCAAAAATTTGGAATTCGGTAGAAAAGGAATAAACTAAATGAAACTGAACAAATTTCAACTAAATCGGTTACTATTGTTATTCGGAGATTTGTGTGAGACCAATAACACTTGCTGTAAGCTTAATTTTGTGTATATTTATATAAAAATAATGTACTATAAACAACATTTTCATGTTACATGACAAAGCGCATTGGGAGTGGAGCTACGTGACGTTATCACGTCAAGGAGGATCATTTTTTTGTTGGTAGTGTTGACGAGATTCTCTCTTAAGGGGGCAATGTATGTTTTTTTTTTTAAGCGACTTATTCCGAGTGCACTGGTTGGCTGTGCACTATCATTGTGAGTAAATTTCCATTCATTTAGCAATAAAGAAATCTATTTCAAATGTAGTTTGTGATGATTGCCTTTCATTGTTTTTGAGTAACGGAGAAGGCTTTTGGTGATCCTGGGACCCGGTGATGGCTGTGATAGGAAGAATAAGGTTGATACATATGGGGAAATCCACAAATGATGAGAGCTCCAAATAAAGTGGAAGACACACTGAGACCTATTTGTGTGTATAGGTCAATATCTAGAGGTGAGCAGCTGGTGTGACTGGTGGAAGAGCAATGGTGTGGTTATAATTCGATATAAAAACTTTAATATTCGGAGAAGCACTGGAACACCAGTTAACGACCAGGCCTATAGTAAAAATCAGTTTGTTTTTTTTTTTTTGCTAGAAAATTACCTAGAACCCCCAAACATTATATATTTTATTTAGCAGAGGCTCTAGAGAATAAAATGGCAGTCATTGCAATTTTTTTATGTCACGTGTTATTTGCACAGCGATTTTTTTAAATGCATTTTTTTGGGACAAAATACATTTTAATGAAAAAAGTTACCCACAATATATAACCCAATTTTTTTGTAAAATAAGAAAGAGGATGTTATATCGAATATATAGATACCTAACATGTCATGCTTTAAAATTGCGCACGCTCGTAGATTGGCGCCACGCTACAGTACTTAAAAATCTCCATAGGCAGCCCTTTAAAATTGTTATAATTGCTCTCGCTCTGACGTTTGTTTGTGCGCACGAGCACGGAGGCATAGGAAGCTTTAAACAATTTTTTTTTATTATTATTTATTTATTAAAAATGTATTTATTTTTTTACACTGTCCTTTTGTTTTAATTTTTTTTATCACTTTTATTCCTATCACAAGGAATGTAAACATCTTTTGTGATAGAAATAAGGCATGACAGGACCTCTTTATGGAGAGATCTGGGATCAATAAAACCCCAGATCTCTCCTCTACATTGGAAAGCATTAGATCTAAAAAAAAAAAAATTGAAAAAAATGACCATGTTGACATTGACCATGAACCGGAAGTGACGTCGCACTGATCACTTGTATTGGAAACTGTTAAAGCAGAGTTCCACCCATTTCTGTGCTAATTTTTGATAAACAGACACTCACCTGTCCCACGGTCCAGCGATGCGGCCGCCCGAAGCCTCGCTTCTCTCCTTCTCCTATCCACGGCACTGACATTGCAAGTGTGGGCATCCGGCTATGACAGCTTGTGGCTTCACAGCGGGGTGCGCACTGCACATCCTGAATGGCTGGGCAATCTTCTGGGACCTGTGATGTGTCCCAGAAGATTGCAGGAAGAGAGGGGGGAGGGGAGAACTTCCGCTCAGCGCCGTGGCACCATGAGCGGAAGTGGGAGCTGGGTACCTGTCAAAACTAGGTACCCCCCCCCCATATAAAATGACATGCCAGGGGTCAGCAGTCCTTAAAGCGGAAGTTCAATCTTTGGGTGGAACTCCGCTTTAAAACCGGGGTTATGGCATCCAGCTGCAACCATAACCCTGGTATTAACCATCAAATTAATTATGTATTTTCCCAGTTAGGCAGTCGGCAAATGGTTAAGAACTGTATATGTACGGACTATATACATATATTCATGTTTCGATAACTTGTATATATTTGATCCAGAGAAAATATATACTGTAAATGTCAATGTTTGTTTTATTATTATGCACTATAAGTGATTTAAATCAGGGGTCTCCAAACTTTCAGAACAAAGGGCCAGTGTACTGTCCTTCAGGCTTTAGGGGGGCCGAACTATAGACAGTGAGGGTAGAAAATGGCCTGGTGTCAGTGGAAGTGAACAATGCCCCATCAATGGTTTTAATGGGAGGAATAGTGACCCATTGTATCAGTGGGAGGAACAGTACCCCATCATTAGTGCCAGTAGGAAGAATTGTACACCATCAATAGTATCAGTGGAAGGAATAGTTCTCTATCATTGGTGTCAGTGGATGGAATGTTGCCCCTTCATTGGTGCCAGTGGGAGGAATAGTACCCCATCATTGGTGTCAGTGGGAGAAATAGTTCTCCGTCATTGGTGTCAGTAGGAGGAATAGTACCCCATCATTGGTATCAATGGAAGGAATAGTGCTCAATCATTGGTGCCAGTGGGAGGAATTGTACCCCATCAATAGTATCAGCGGAAGGAATAGTTCTCCATCATTGGTGTCAGTGGATGGAAGGTTGCCCCTTCATTGGTGCCAGTGGGAGAAATAGTTCTTCATCATTGGTGTCAGTGGAAGAAATAGTTCTCCGTTATTGGTATCAGTGGAAGGAATAGTGTCCAATCATTGATGCCAGTGAGAGGAATTGTACCCCATCAATGGTATCAGTGGAAGGAATAGTTCTCCATCTTTGGTTTCAGTGGATGGAATGTTGCCCCATCATTGGTGTCAGTGGGAGGAATGGTTCTCCATCTTTGATGTCAGTGGATGTAATGGTGCCCCAAGGGCCAGATATAGGCGAGCAAAGGGCCACATCCAGCCCACAGGCCGCAGTTTGGAGACCAATGATTTAAAACACTGAGGTTTGTTGAGCTGCACTCTTTATAAATGTTGGTCTTCAAGCTCTGCAAATTTTTATACGTTAGATACTATCTTGATTTAAAAAAAGAAAAAACAGCAAATTCCATTCCATTAATTGTGGGTTTTTTGGAAATTGGCCTACAGTCAAGACTGTTCTTGGAACGTATAACAATGTGCCTTTCAAGTTCAGGATATTGGTAAAGTACTTTGTCATTGCCCACTTGTTCGTCGAGATATTTTCACCGTATATGACTTATTTGTTGTCCACTATTTATATAGCAATATTTCAAACCACCCGATATTTTTAGAAAATGGATTCTTGGCACGGTGATCGTTTTTATCCCTTTCTTTGTGTGATTAGCATTTAGGACAAGACATTCATTTAGATATTTGTGATCGGCTATAATAAAAGCTCTATTTTATAAATATATCCAACCAAAACAGCACAAAAGTATTGTTAGAGTTGTCCGTGCGCTATGATCATTAGCGAGAGAGAGAGAGAGAGAGAGAGAGAGGGAGATGCATACTTATAAAGTTACCACATGTCCTACAGTGATGAAAGCCAAACCTATTTCCTAGAATAGAGCGTAGAAGGATTGAAGCTATTGTCCACCCAACCACTTCCTGCCATAACATTGTTGTTTGATTAAACATTTCAGCTCTGAATTTGAATAAAGTAAAACTTCCTCATCAATATTTTCCTCTTCTTCGATTCGCTAAATGGTTCTAGAGATTTAAGTTCTTGATGGAACAGACTCTTTTTTTTTTTTTATTGTTTCCTGACTAGTTTATATTTATCGTCGTATCACATTTTCAAATAAAATGGAAAGAAAAAAAAATACTTTTTGGCTTTTGAAGTCATAAAAATTATTTTTGTCCAGGAAAAAAAAAAAAATAGAAACTTTGTGCACCAGGGAGCGCTGATTCTATTTTTGGAAGAGGCCTTTTTATTAAAATTATTTTTATTTAGTTTGATTCATTTGTGTAACACCGACATATTTTGCAAAGGAAATAGTCCCTTGATATTAGTCTGTGTCCTCAAATCACTTGACCTCTGGAAGTTTTACCCCCCCCCACACCTTAATGACCAGGCCATTTTTTGCGATACGGCACTTCATTATTTTAACTGACAATTGCGCGGTCGTGCGATGCTGCACCCAAATAAAATGTATGTCTTTTTTCTCCCCACAAATAGAGCTTACTTTTGGTGGTATTCGATCACCTCTGCCTTTTTTATTTTTTATTTTTTGCGCTATAAACAAAAAATTCAATTTAAAAAAAAAAAGAAAAGAAAAAAAACTGTATTTTTTATTTTCTGCTGTAAAACATATCCAATAAAAAATGTAAAAAATCAAATTTCTTCATCAATTAAGGCCAATATGTATTCTGCTACATATTTTTGGTAAAAAAGCGTATATTGATTGGTTTGTGCAAATCTTATAGCGTCTACAAACTATGCAATATTTTTATTTATGTTTAAAAAATGTTTTACTAGTGGTGGCAATCAGCGACTTATAGTGGGACTGCAATATTGCGGTGGACAGTCGGACACTAACTGACACTTTTGACACTTTTTGGAGACCAGTGATACTAATACAAGTGATCAGTGCTAAAAATATGCACTGTGACTGTACTAATGACATTGGCTGGGAAAGGGTTAAACATCAGGGGCGATCAAAGGGTTAACTGTGTGCCTAGCCAGTGTTTTAGTGTACTGTGTGAGGTGCTTTTACTAGGGGAAGAGACTGAATAATTTTCAGATTCCATCCCTTCCCTCCTGTCAGAACGGCAATCTGCCTTGTTTACTTAGCTCCTAATCTCAGCTTGTTACCTGTATAAAAGACACCTGTCCACAGAAGCAATCAATCAATCAGATTCCAATCTCTCCACCATGACCAAGACCAAAGAGCTGTCCAAAGATGTCGGGGACAAGATTGTAGATCTACACAAGGCTGGAATGGGCTACAAGACCATCGCCAAGCAGCTTGGTGAGAGGGTGACAACAGCTGGTGCGATTATTCGCAAATGGAAGAAACACAAAATAACTGTCAATCTCCCTCGGTCTGGGGCTCCATGCAAGATCTCACCTTGTGGAGTTTCAATGATCATGAGAAAGGTGAGGAATCAGCCCAGAACTACACGGGAGAATCTTGTCAATGATCTCAAGACAGCTGGGACCATAGTCACGAAGAAAACAATTGGTAACACACTACGCCGTGAAGGACTGAAATCCTGCAGCGCCCGCAAGGTCCCCCTGCTCAAGAGAGCCCATGTGCAGGCCCGTCTGAAGTTTGCTAATCAACATCTGAATGATTCAGAGGAGAACTGGGTGAAAGTGTTGTGGTCAGATGAGACCAAAATCAACTTCTTGGCATCAACACAACTTGCCGTGTTTGGAGGAGGAGGAACACCATCCCCATCGTCAAACATGGAGGTGGAAACATTATGCTTTGGGGGTGTTTTTCTGCTAAGAGGACAGGATAACTTCCCCGCATCGAAGAAACGATGGACAGGACCACGTACACGTAAATCTTGGGTGAGAACCTCCTTCCCTCAGCATGGGCATTGAAATGGGTCGTAGATGGGTATTTCAGCATGACAATGACCCAAAACACACGGCCAAGGCAACAAAGGAGTGGCTCTAGAAGAAGCACATTAAGGTCCAGGAGTGGCCTAGCCAATCTCCAGACCTTAATCCCATAGAAAAAATGTGGAGGGAGCTGAAGGTTTGAGTTACCAAACTTCAGCCTCAAAACCTTAATGACTCCTCCTGAGATGTGTGTAAACCTGGTGACCAACTACAAGATAATAATGCCACCGGTCCCCAAAAAGTGTCACTTGCGGTCAGATTTTTCTGCCACAATGTCGCAGTCCCAGTAAAAAAATCACAGATTGCCGCCATTAGTAATAAATACAATTAAAAAAATTAAAAGTCCCTAAATCTATCCCATATTTTGTAGACGCTATAAATTTTGCGCAAACCAATCAATATACGCTTATTGCGATTTTTTTTTTTTTTTTTAACCAAAAATATGTAGCAGAATATATATTGGTCTAAACTGATGAATAAATTTGTTTTTTTTTTTTATTTTGGCAATGTATTATAGCAGAAAGTAAAAAATATATATTTTTTTTCAAAATTGTCTGCCTTTTTTTGTTTATAGCACAAAAAATAAAAACCGCAGAGGTGATCAAATACCACCAAAAGAAAAAAACTCTATTTGTGGGGAAACGAGATCCCATTTTGTTTGGGTACGACGTCGCACGACCGCGCCATTGTCAGTTAAAACGACGCAGTGCCGAATCGCAAAAAAATGGCCTGGTCATTCAGGGGTTGTAAATCCTTTCGGGGGGCTGAAGTGGTTAATTGTGTGAAGAAGTTGATATCCGTTTTGATTGGGTACAGCGTTGCATGACCGCGCAATTCATGGCCATTCATTAGTACCTATCACCTGTTAACGCATCGCCTCCAGCCTCTCCGTTCACTATGGTTAGATGCTGATGTGAACTTGCAAAACATTAAAATTCATTGTTGCGCACAACTGTTCGCAGCGGATGACCCTCACTGATCTTAAACATATTTCAGTATCTGTAACTGAATAGAAGGTTTTTGTACAGCATGTTCTAATGGTACTTTGGCCTTTCGCCAAAAGGCACTGAATAGGCCTGTTTGTAAAACACAGAAACTGGGAACAGCTGCAGCAATCAAATTTGATAAAAACAGAAAAGAACTTTGTTGTGTTTTCTCCCTTGACTTTTTTTTTTTTTTTTTCCGTCCAACATCAGTATTTAAAGGCAAGATACGGCAGAGAGAATACAGGAAGACAAAGTTCATTTCTCCAGATAGGAGTAAATTAAAAAAAAGAAAACTCCAAGATATTCCCTTTATGTTGTATTTCTTTAAAAGCCATGAAATCATTTTTCCAAATCATGAGTGTAATTATTTGTAACCTGCCTTTTATTGAGCTGCTGCAGCTGAAAGTTGAAATCATGCTTGCAGTGGGAGGGGCCTGCTCTTAAATCCAATGAGGAAGGAAGAAATGGGCTTACTGGCACTTTGGATGGGAGTTACCAGTCAGGTGATGCCCTCTGGTAGACCAAAGGATATGGAAGAAGCTGGTCAATGGCATACCGTCCAGTGCAGAGGTCATCAACTCCTGTCCTCAGGGCCCACTAACAGGCCAGGTTTGCAAGATAACTGAAACACATCACAGGTGATATCAGTTGCTGCTCAGTGATTGCAGTATTCTAGTCTGCATCTCCCCCAAGGTAATACATAAAACCTGGCCTGTTAGTGGGCCCTGAAGACAGGGTTGATGACCACTGCTCCAGTGGACTTACGACTAGTCCTAAATGGGCATTCTGTGAATATAAAATACCACATATTGCCAGGTACTTTTATAGCGCTGTCAGTTTTAGGTAGCACTTTACATACACTATATTGTCAAAAGTATTGGGACGCCTGCCTTTACACGCACATGAACTTTAATGGCATCCCAGTCTTAGTCCGTAGGGTTCAATATTGAGTTGGCCCACCCTATGCCGCTATAACAGCTTCAACTCCTCTGGGAAGACTGTCCACAAGGTTTAGGAGTGTGTCTATGGGAATGTTTGACCATTCTTCCAGAAGCGCATTTGTGAGGTCAGGCACTGATGTTGGATGAGAAGGCCTGGCTAGTAGTCTCTGCTCTAATTCATCCCAAAGGTGTTCTATCGGGTTGAGGCCAGGACTTTGTGCAGGCCAGTCAAGTCCCTCCACCCCAAACTCGCTCATCCATGTCTTTATGGACCTTGCTTCTTGCGTTTGTTCTCTAACAAACCTCTGCGGGCTCCACAGAACAGCTGTATTTATACTGAGATTAAATTACACACAGGTGGACTCTATTTACTAATTAGGTGACTTCTGAAGGCAATTGGTTCCACTAGATTTTAGTTAGGGGTATCAGAGTAAAGGGGGGCTGAATACAAATGCACGTCACACTTTTCAGATATTTATTTGTAAAAATAAATGAAAACCATTTATCATTTTCCTTCCACAATTATGTGCCACACATAAAATCCCAATAAAATACATTTATGTTTTTGGTTGTAACGTGACAAAATTTGGAAAATTTAAAGGGGTATGAATACTTTTTCAAGGCTCTATATTTGGGCATTCTGTGAGTATAAAATACTAGACATGTGCAATTAATTTTGTAAGGAAACGAAATTCAGCTGAATTTTGCATCCGAAAGTCTGAATAAAAAAATCATGAATTTCAACTAATACGAAAGAAATTATAATAGAATAATAACAAATGAATTTTACATGATTCGTTAATGGTCTAATGAAACAAAAGGTCAACTCGGAGTAAATCTTACAGTCCAATCAGCTGATTCATTTTGTGCTGGAGGTTGGATTACTGGCAAAGTGCATTCCTGAGAACTGAGTGAGAAGGGTGTTGTATTGTATTTGAGCCGAGGAGAAGAGATATTGTCATTGTGTGTGTTAATGGATTCAATAAATAAACGACTTTCCAAACTACGAATCGTTAACTATAATATATATATATATATATATATACACACACATACATACTACAGAAATATCGAATTATCCAAAAACAAATTAACGTAACATAACAAATATAACAGAACAAAATTATGTATTTTACGAATGAAAACAAAACAAAACTAAATTTTCTGTTGTGCACAAGTCTATAAAAAAAAAAAAAATATTGCTAGGTACTTATATAACACCATCAATTTACATAATGCTTTATACAGTATCTCACAAAACTGAGTACACCCCTCACATTGTTGTAAATATTTTCTTCTATCTTTTCATGTGACAACACTGAAGAAATGACACTTTGCTACAATGTAAAGTAGTGAGTGTACAGCTTGTATAACAGTGTAAATTTGCTGTCCCCTCAAAATAACTCAACACACAGCCATTAATGTCTAAACCGCTGGCAACAAAAGTGAGTACACCCCTAAGTGAAAATGTCCGAATTGGGCCCAATATTTGTGTGGTCAATATTTTGTGTGGCCACCATTATTTTCCAGCACTGCCTTAACCCTCTTGGGCATGGAGTTCACCAGAGCTTCACAGGTTGCCACTGGAGTCCTCTTCCACTCCTTCATGATGACATCACAGAGCTGGTGAATGTTAGAGACCTTGCGCTCTTCCACCTTCCATTTGATGATGCCCCACAGATGATCAATAGGGTTTAGGTCTGGAGACATGCTTGGCCAGTCCATCACCTTTACCCTCAGCTTCTTTAGCAAGGCAGTGGTCGTCTTGGAGGTGTTTGGGGCATTATCATGTTGGAATACTGCCCAGTCTCTGAAGGGAGGGGATCATGCTCTGCTTCAGTATGTCACAGTACATGTTGGCATTCATGGTTCCCTCAATGAACTGTACCTCCCCAGTACCGGCAGCACTCATGCAGCCCCAGACCATGACACTCCCACCACCATGCTTGACTGTAGACAAGACACACTTGTCTTTGTACTCCTCACCTGGTTGCCGCCACACACGCTTGTCACCATCTGAACCAAATAAGTTTATCTTGGTCTCATCAGACCACAGGACATGGTTCAAGTAATCCATGTCCTTAGTCTGCTTGTCTTCAGCAAACTGTTTGCGGGCTTTCTTGTGCATCATCTTTAGAAGAGGCTTCCTTCTGGGACGACAGCCATGCAGACCAATTTGATGCAGTGTGCGGCGTATGGTCTGAGCACTGACAGGCTGACCCCCCCACCCCTTCAACCTCTGCAACAATGCTGGCAGCACTCATACGTCTATTTCACTAGGTATAATTCAGGTTTCACGCTGCGTGCATTTACAAAATATATTTAATCATGTAAGGCAACCAGATAAGGATGGAGCTGCTAAACTTCAAAAGTCCAGGATACATGTATTAACCACTTCAGCCCCGGAAGGATTTACCCCCTTCCTGACCAGAGCACTTTTTACAATTTGGCACTGCGTTGCTTTAACTGCTAATTGCGCGGTCATGCAATGCTCTACCCAAACGAAATTTGCGTCCTTTTCTTCCCACAAATAGAGCTTTCTTTTGATGGTATTTGATCACCTCTGCCGTTTTTATTTTTTGCGCTATAAACGGAAAAAGACTGAAAATTTTGAAAAAAAATGATATTTTCTACTTTTTGTTATAAAAAAAATCCAATAAACTAAATTTTAATCATACATTTAGGCCAAAATGTATTCGGCCACATGTCTTTGGTAAAAAAAATGTCAATAAGCGTATATTTATTGGTTTGCGCAAAAGTTATAGCGTCTACAAACTAGGGTACATTTTCTGGAATTTACACAGCTTTTAGTTTATGACTGCCTATGTCATTTCTTGAGGTGCTAAAATGGCAGGGCAGTACAAACCCCCCCAAATGACCCCATTTTGGAAAGTAGACACCCCAAGGAAATTGCTGAGAGGCATGTTGAGCCCATTGAATATTTATTTTTTTTGTCCCAAGTGATTGAATAATGACAAAAAAAAAAAAAAAAATTTACAAAAAGTTGTCACTAAATGATATATTGCTCACATAGGCCATGGGCATATGTGGAATTGCACCCCAAAATACATTCAGCTGCTTCTCCTGAGTACGGGGATACCACATGTGTGGCACTTTTTGGGAGCCTAGCCGCGTACGGGGCCCCGAAAACCAAGCACCGCCTTCAGGATTTCTAAGGGCACACATTTTTGATTTCACTCCTCACTACCTATCACAGTTTTGAAGGCCATAAAATGCCCAGGTGGCACAAAACCCCCCCAAATGACCCCATTTTGGAAAGTAGACACCCTAAGCTATTTGCTGAGAGGCATGGTGAGTATTTTGCAGCTCTCATTTGTTTTTGAAAATGAAGAAAGACCAGAAAAAAATTTTTTTTTTTTCTTTTTTCAATTTTCAAAACCTTGTGACAAAAAGTGAGGTCTGCAAAATACTCACTATACCTCTCAGCAAATAGCTTGGGGTGTCTACTTTCCAAAATTGGGTCATTTGGGGGGGGTTGTGCCACCTGGGTATTCCATGGCCTCCGAAACTGTGATAGGCAGTGAAGAGTGAAATCAAAAATTTACGGCCTTAGAAAGCCTGAAGGCGGTGCTTGGTTTTCGGGGTCCCGTGCGCGGCTAGGCTCCCAAAAAGTCCCACACATGTGGTATCCCCGTACTCAGGAGAAGCAACAGAATTTATTTTGGGGTGTAATTTCACAAATCCCCATGGCATGTTTGAGCAATATAACATTTAGTGACAACTTTGTGCAAAAAAAAAAAAAAAAAATTTGTCTCTTTCCCGCAACTTGTGTCACAATATAAAATATTCCATGGACTCGACATGCCTCTCAGCAAATAGCTTGGGGTGTCTACTTTCCAAAATGGGGTCATTTGGGGGGGGTTGAACTGTCCTGGCATTTTATGCACAACATTTAGAAGCTTATGTCACACATCACCCACTCTTCTAACCACTTGAAGACAAAGCCCTTTCTGACACTTTTTGATTACATGAAAAAATTATTTTTTTTTGCAAGAAAATTACTTTGAACCCCCAAACATTATATATTTTTTTAAAGCAAATGCCCTACAGATTAAAATGGTGGGTGTTTCATTTTTTTTTTCACACAGTAATTGCGCAGCGATTTTTCAAACGCATTTTTTGTGGAAAAAACACACTTTTTAAAATTTTAATGCACTAAAACACACTATATTGCCAAAATGTTCGATGAAATAAAAAAGATGATCTTAGGCCGAGTACATGGATACCAAACATGACATGCTTTAAAATTGCGCACAAACGTGCAGTGGCAACAAAATTAATACATTTTTAAAAGCCTTTAAAAGCCTTTACAGGTTACCACTTTAGATTTACAGAGGAGGTCTACTGCAAAAATTACTGCCCTCGATCTGACCTTCGTGGTGATACCTCACATGCATAGTGCAATTGCTGTTTACATTTGACGCCAGACCGACGCTTGCGTTCGCCTTAGCGCGAGAGCAGGGGGGACAGGGGTGCTTTTTTTTTTTTTTTTTTTTTTCTTTATTATTTTTTTGCTTTTTTATCTTATTTTTAAACTGTTCCTTTCATTTTTTTTTTTTAAATCATTTTTATTGTTATCTCAGGGAATGTAAATATACCCTATGATAGCAATAGGTAGTGACAGGTACTCTTTTTTGAAAAAATTGGGGTCTATTAGACCCTAGATCTCTCCTCTGCCCTCAAAGCATCTGACCACACCAAGATCGGTGTGATAAAATGCTCCCCCAATTTCCCAATGGCGCTGTTTACATCCGGCGAAATCTAAATCATAAAATGCTCGTAGCTTCCGGTTTCTTAGGCCATAGAGATGTTTGGAGCCACTCTGGTCTCTGATCAGCTCTATGGTCAGCTGGCTGAATCACCGGCTGCATTCTCAGGTTCCCTGTTGAGACAGGAGAGCCAGAGAAAAACACGGAAGACGTTGGGGGGGGGGCATTCCCTCCCACTGCTTGTAAAAGCAGTCTAGAGGCTAATTAGCCGCTAGGATTGCTTTTACATGAAAGCCGACCGCTGGCTAAAAAGAATGATACCAAGATGATACCTAAACCTGCAGGCATCATTCTGGTATAACCACTCAAAGTCGTGAATGGTGTACCTGAAGACAAAAAAATGGTTAACAATAAAGCACAGTAAACGGTAAAGTATAAAAAATTGCATACCTGAAAAGCAAACATGATAAAACATAATAACAATAAAACATTGCAGAATAGAATACAGTAAAAAAGAGCAGAACAATAGAGAGAGAATAGAGAGAGAGAGAACAATAAAACGACAACTATTTTTTTTAATTTTTGTTTGTGTTTTTTTTTTTTTTTTTTTACACTTTTTTTTTGTAACTGTAACTTTTATAACTGTAACCGGTTCCAGGTTCGGGTCTCTCAAAATGCGATGGCATCTTGGGAGACCCTGTGAAAGTGTGCCTAGTCTGTGCAATGCTGTACCCTACGCTAATACTCAACTAGTGAATGGTAGCGTTCAAAACATTCACCAATGCAAAGACCAGGATTGTCAGGACAGGAGGGACAATAATAGCGGGTGTCACGTCTATATCCGCGCTTGCTGCAGACACATCTTTTTTGGGGGGGTTCGTTGGGTAGGGGTACTCGGGAGGACATATAAATGCCTCTCATGCAGCCGACTGCATTTGGTTGGGGATGTGAATGGGGGAAGTACGGGCGCTGCAGAAGCGGTGGGTTCACAAATTAGGATTGGAGAATGCAGCAGGAAGGGCACTATGGGCACGACAGGCCTATGTTTGTCTTTTTGGTGGCAGCGGGACACTACTTGTGCTTGCCACCTCACCAGCTTGAACTGCACTTATGGGACTCGCCACGTCACCAAGTGTTACTGCAGTACTGGTTTGACTACGACCGGGGTGTACTAGGCTGCTGGTGCTTGCCAGTTCCCCAAAACGCTACAAAAAAAGTGACAGTGATCGATCGATACTGCACTTGGGTGGGCTGGGCTGGGCCGGGCGGAGGGGCAAAACGCAGGTGCTAGCAGGTATCTGGGCTGATCCCGCTAACACTGCGTTTTTGGGAACCCTAAACTGCTGGGGACGCTAGTATAGATCTGATCGGATCAGATACTATACCACTAAGGGAGGTGTACGGTGCGTGCGTGGGTGTTAGCGGTACTGGCGCTAACCTGACGCTGCCTGGGGCTGGTGCTTGCCAGTTCACCAAAATGCTACCAAAAAAACTGTTAGCGATCGCAGGGATCAGGCCTGACTCTGTGAACGCTGCAGTTATGCGTTTAGTGTTTTGTAAGTGACAGTGATCGATCGATACTGCACTTGGATGGGCTGGGCTGGGCCGGGCGGAGGGGCAAAACGCAGGTGCTAGCAGGTATCTGGGCTGATCCCGCTAACACTGCGTTTTTGGGAACCCTAAACTGCTGGGACGCTAGTATAGATCTGATCAGATCAGATATTGATGCGTTCAGATACTATACCACTAAGGGAGGTGTACGGTGCGTGTACGGTGCGTGCGTGGGTGTTCGCGGTACTGGCGCTAATCTGACGCTGCCTGGGGCGACGCATATCACCGCCGGGCGATCAGGGGGCTAAACTTTATTCGGTAATAAACGGCGGGTGCCCTGACGCTATATAAAATAAACAAACTAACCAGCGTCACCCGTAACAGTTATACGGTGATCAGTGGTGAAAGGGTTAACTAGGGGGCAATCAAGGGGTTAAAACATTTATTAGATAGTATATGGGGGTCCCTGTCGCTATAAAACGCTGACGGCGAACCTAAATATTTACGTCCCTAACTAGCGTCACCAGCGACACTAATACAGCGATCAGAAAAATTATCGCTTAGCGACACTGGTGACAGGGGGTGATCAAGGGGTTAAAACTTTATTAGGGGGGGTTAGGGGGTACCCTAGACCTACAGGGGGCTAATACTAACTGTCCTACTACTTCTAACTGTCACAAACTGACACTATGCAGTAATCAGGAAAAAAACAAAACAAAACAAAAAAACTGCTTGGTGTCAGTTTGTGACAGGGGGGGGTGATTGGGGGGGGGGGTCGGGGGGCGATCGGGGGTGTTTAGTGTGCCTGGCATGTTCTACTGTGTGTGTGTTGGTGCACTCACATGTCTTCTCTCCTCGGCGCTGGAACGGAAACTGGCCAGCCGAGGAGAGATGACATCACATCCTCTGCCTCTGTGTACTATACAGAGGCAGGGGATGTTTCTCATTGGCTGGGAGCGATCGCGAGGGGGGGGCCACGATCGGATGGTTTCCCCCTCATCTCTGATCGCTTCCAACCAAACGCCGACCGCCGATGGCACCGGGGGGGGTCCGATCGGACCCCCCGCCCGCGGGAAGGCAATCACGTACCAGGTACGTGATTTTGCCTGCCCGTGCCGCTCTGCTCACGTATATATGCGTGAGGCGGTCGGCAAGTGGTTAATGTCTCCCTGCTTTATCATGGTCATGTAATAGTTAATATTTTTGTTTTTAAGATGTGTAAAGAGAGATCACACAAACACTTGTAAGTAAAATAAAACTGTATATAACATTTAATTAAGAAATGACAGCTCAAGATAACAAATGTAATGTGGTATCCAAACTGCAGCCCTTCGCTTGCCTTTGCTTTCCTTTGCTTGCCTTGGGGCACTATTCTCACTGATATGAGACACTATTCTGCTAACTGACACCAACAATGGGGCACCATTTCTCCTACTGACTTCAAAAATGGGGTACTATCTCTCCCAATGATACCAATGATGGGGCACTATTCCTCCCCCTAACACCAAACATGCTTATATGTTTATGACCACTGATACCAGCAAAAATTTGCACTGCCGCTGGCCACAGTCCAGCCCTCCTAAAGTCTCAAGGACAAAAAAACTGGTCCTTTGTTTAGAAAGTTTGGAGACCCCCTGCTATAGAATGAAGTCATCTAAGGTAACAAGGTTTAGGGAGCATTCGTATGTATTGGCGAGCCGTAATAAGAAGAAAATTTGACTTTTCTCCATCACTCCGGATACAGAGAAAATCTGCCGACTCTATTTACGCTTTTCACTCCACCAGGAGCTTTGTCATATGACTAAGCTCCTGATGGAGTGAAACGCGTAAGTGGATGCAGGTGATACTAATGAACGTACCTTGAACTTTTAAAGTTTAGCTGCAGCGTCCTTGTTTTTTTGCCTTTGATGGTAATGGAGCACGGACTGTTCTGGAGCTTGCATCCTTTGGTCGGGTGAGCGATGAGGGGACCTTGTACTGGAGTTGTTGGGACTTTTTGCAATACATTTAATCATATAATAATGATTAGACATGTGCACTGCCGAAAAATTTGTTCATTTTCGTTTCGTTTTTTGTTTTTTTGTTTTTTGGGTCATTCGTTATGATCGCAATTCAGAAATTTAGTAAATTTGAAAATTCGAAAATCCGAAAGAATAACAAACTAACTAAAAATACTATTAATCTATTAAATTATAGGTATTGGAATTTCCTTTCAAATTTGGCTGTTATGTGCAATTCGTTTCGTTCCGAATTAGTTTTTTTTTTTTACAAAATTAGACAAAATCATTATTTCAGAAATATTCAAATTAACGAAAACCCGTTTTTCGGATATTCATAAATTCGTAAATTCAAAAATTCAGAAACCTGAAATAATAACATACTAATAATAACTTGTTATGATCGCAATTCATAAATTAGAAAATTTGTAAATTAGAAAATTAGAAAATCCGAAAACAAGAAAGAAAATCCAAAATTTGAAAGAATAACTAACTAATAATAACTAACTATTAGATTATAGGTATTGGAATTTCCTTTCAAATGTGGCTGTTAGTGAACGTAACAAATACGAATTTATCCAAAGTTACGAATTACCTGAAATAACGAATGCCGCATCTAAACAAATGGAGCGGAACAAATTAATAATAATTTATTTATTTATCATTGTTATTTATTATTATTAATTTGTTACGTTCCATTTGTTTAGATGCGGCATTCGTTATTTTGGATAATTCATAACTTCGGATAAATTCATACTCGTTACGTTCACTAACAGCCAAATTTGAAAGGAAATTCCAATACCTATAATTTAATAGTTAGTAATAGTTAAGTTATTATTTGTAAGTTATTATTTCAGATTTTCGAATGTTCGGGTTTTTGGATTTCGGAATTTTCAAATTTATGAATTTACAAATATCCGAAAAACAGGTTTTCGTTCATTCGGATATTTCCGAAATATCAATTTTGTCGAAATACGTTAAAAAGCAAATTAGGATACGAAACGAATTACAACATGTCTAATAATGATTACAAAGCTGCATTAATTTATGCCTTTGATATCTGCCTTGAGTTCAGCATTTAGCACAAAACTCTCATCGCAGTTCTATTTTACTTTTTTGGCAGAAAAATAAAATACGTTTTCTTAGCCGGCTCATATTTGTTGCATTTGTTTACATTCTTTTTTTTTTTTTATTGAAATGTAGCCTTACCATTTTTTTCCATATATATGATGACATATTTTTAACACAAGCTAGAAGTGTTTTCACAGGGCCTTTTTATGTGCATTTAGAGCTCACAAGAAAAATACAGTCACATAAAAGAATGTTGTTTGGGTTTCTGGCTAAATATTATGAGCCTTTTCACTGCAAGATTAATTAGACTTCATTAAGACTTATGAGGTGAACATGAAATGACTCTGGACATAATGTTCATAGCTCAAAATGTAAACTCTGTTGTCATTTGTTAAAAAGAAAAAAAAATGTTTAGAATGTTGGATGTCTGAGAAATAAATAGCACTGAAAATAAATTCATAAATAAAAAAATCTTCTTTTTAAAAAAAAATTGTGCGGAGAGCATTTGCTAAGCACTTGTCCGTAGTTTTGAAATAAAATTCAATCTTTATTAAGAAACAAATCATACCATGGTGTACAGTATTTATTGCAAGCAATTTATTGCATATTTCTAACTATTTCTGTTCTGGAGCTATTTAGCCGAATTCAGTAAAAAAAAGGTCATAGAGGAGTCTATGTACAAAGGTTCAAAATTGTTACTGTACATTATTAGCTTGCCTTTTTTTTTTTATTTCTTTTCCCTTTTTTTTTTACATTTTAAAAACAAAATTATTTAATTTATTGCAGCTTAGATGTGTCCTTAGATGTGGTGGCTAAATTATTTATTTATTATTTATGTGTCCTTAGATGTGGTGGCTAAATTATTTATTTATTATTTATGTGTCCTTAGATGTGGTGGCTAAATTATTTTTTTATTTATTTTATTTGAAGAATAAATTCTCTGCAAGTACAGTAGAACCTTGGATTACAAGCATAATCCGTTCCAGAAGAATGCTTGTAATCCAAAGCACTCGTATATCAAAGCGAGTTTCCCCATAGGAATCAATGGAAACTCAGATAATTCGTTCCACAGCCATTGCTTGTCTATGCAGTACTGCATGTGGCCAGAGGTGGGCGGGGGGTGCGGAGACACTCATCAGAAACACTCGGAAAAGCTCGGAGACCACTCGGAGACGCTCAGAGACACTTAGAGACACTCAGGAACGGAGTGTTTCCAAGTGTCTCAGAGAGGCTCCGAGTGTCTCCGAGCGTCACTGGTGCCCCCCCCCCCCGCGCTTCTGGCCAAATGCGGTACTGCACACCCCAGAGGCTTGAACCCTGCTCATTTTTTAAAACGAAACAGCTTGTATTGCGAAACGTTCGTAAACCGCGTTACTCGCAATCCTACGTTTTACTGTACCATGAAATATTCATTGATTCTGTTAGAAATCCATTGTCCTTGTAATTTTTTTGTGCACCAGTCTGTAATCTAAAACAATGTTATCGACCTTCCTAATTATCTCCTGTGAACTACAAAGCAATGCCATTTTATAATGGAGGTGCAGAAGGGGGGAGGTGCTTGTAGGTAGACGCAGGCATTAATCCTGTCACTAGTTGGCGCACTGCGCTAATGCTACAGGAGAAGGGGAGTCTGATAAGGGAAGTTGCCCCCTTATGGACTCTGCCAGTCCTCTGGGGAAAGTAGGTCTCTGATTTGAAGCTCAGGCCCTATAAAAATTCAGGTGGCCATCTTACCAAGGAAGCCTTTAACCGCTTGTTTACTGGGCACCTAAACCCCCCTCCTGTCCGGACCAATTTTCAGCTTTTAGCGCTGTCACTCTTTGAACGACAATTCTGCGGTCATACAACACTGTACCCAAATGAAATTTTTTATAATTTTTTTCCCACAAATAGAGCTTTCTTTTGGTGGTATTTGATCACCTCTGGGTTTTTTATTTTATGTTAAAAAAATTAAAAAAGTTAGATCAAAAAATTAAAAAAAATAAAAAAACGTTTTATATTTTGTTAATACATTTTGCAAACAGGTCATTTTTCTTCTTCATTGATGTTCGCTGATAAGGCAGCACTGATGGGCACTGATAAGGCGGCACTGATGGGCACTAATAGGTGGCATTGGTGGGCATTGATGGGCAGTACTGAAGGGCATTGATAGCTGGCCCTGAAGGGCACTAGTAGGTTGCACTGATAGCTGGCACTGATGGGTGGCAGTGATGGGCACTGATCGACACTGGTAGGTGACACTCATAGGCAGCACTGCTAGGTGGCACTGATGAGGCACTGATTGGCACCACTGGTGGGCATCGATAGGTGGCATTTGTGGGCGCTGATAGGTGGCACTGATTGCTGGCACTTACTACTGTGGGCACTGATTGGGGGCATTGCGGGCGGTACTAGTTTGCCTCTTCCTCTTCGGGACCGATGTCACTTCAAACAGAAGCCGGCGATCGGCTTTTTTTCTTCTCGAGCTGTCATGCTCTGTTTATATCACATGATCAGTTGTCATTGGCTGACAGCTGATCACGTGGTAAGGGGCCGGGATCGGCCCCTTACTCGGATCTGTGATCACCCGAGTCTCACTGACTTGGTTGATCACAGAGCACGCCGTGCGCCCCTTCAGGGGGACTTGGTCAGCTTTGAAAGGGGAGAACATCAATAGACGTACTCCCAGCAAAGCAGATCGGGGCTGTAGCCGTCATTCGGCTATAGCGCGGATCTGAACAAGTTAAATAGGGAATATCACTAGACATGTGCAGAACGGAAAAATTTGTTTCCTTTCGGATAGATTCGTTATGTTACTAATTTAATTTTGTTGATTCATTTCGGAAAACGTTCTGTTAAATTTAGTTTCATTTATTCATTTTCTAACGAATTCCAAATTTTTGCAACGATTCGGATCGGTCGAAAATGATCGACCAATTCAAATTCTGTGTGAAGAGTAGCTGGTTGTTTAGGAACGAGCTGGGTAGCCTAGCCATTCACCAAAAAAAAAGTGGAAAAAGTGAGTAAAGTCACAGCACGAATTTTTGACAATTCTTTTATTAAAAAATAAAAAACAATGTCCCCTTATGTAGATCCATCGTCAATCATGACGCCCACCACACCTCAAAAAAAACAAACAAAAAGAAAACCTCCGATCTCGTTGAAGGCTCCCGCCGCCCGCCTGCTCCTCCGTCTGCCAGTTTCTTGGATAGCTAAGGGGCGTACCGCTCCTCAACAACCAGCTATTCTTCACCCAGAATTTGAAGCGTTCTGAAAATTTGGTAACTGGTAGAAAACGAATATACGAAACGAAATTAAACAAATTTCAACTAAATTTGTTATTATTTAATTTGGAGATTTGGATACATCCAAATCTCTGAATAACCAAAAATTTGTCCGGAATTGTATTAAGCCCGAAACAAATTACACATATCTAGATATCACGTCATTTGGGCATGCTCTGATCACGTGGCAGATTAAAGCCAGGAACCCACTGGTTAGGCGCTGCCCAATTCCCCCCCCCCAAAAAAAATATGAAAAATGATATGACATACCATTATGTTAAATTCCAAAGGGCAGGCAAGGGCAGTATAGGGGAAGTATAAGGGCAAGCTAGGGTAGTATAGGGACATGCTAGGGTAGTATATAGACAGGCTAGGATAGTATATAGACAGGCTAGGGTAGTATATGGACAGGCTAAGGCAGTATAGGAGTAGGCTAGAGTAGTATATAGACAGGCTAGGGTAGTATATGGACAGGCTAGGGTAGTATATGGACAGGCTAGGGTAGTATATAGACAGGCTAGGGTAGTATATGAACAGGCTAGGGCAGTATAGCGACAGGCTGGGGTAGTATATAGACAGGCTGGGGTAGTAAATAGACAGGCTGGGGCAATATAGGGGCAGGCAAAGTGGCCCGGGGGGCAGTTGTCATCATGACACACAAAACTGCTGGAAAAAATCTTGGTTGTCAATTTGCTGGGTACATAGAAGAAAAGAAGAGGGGGCCGTGGTTCAATTTGCTGCCCCTCTCAAAGTGCTGCCTGGGTCCAATTGACCCACTGGCACCCATGGTAGGGCCGACCCTGTGAGGAGGGACAGAGTAATGGACACTGTCTGGTGCCGAAGAATCTTCCGAGGATTCCTTCCAGTAAGCCAGTACAGCGTGATTATACAAATACCGCCTCTCCTTCCGGTAAAATTACTGTGAATTATATTACAGCGAGCTGTGTTGAAACTGTCTTGTTCATTAGTGTGCCATAACGCTCTTCTATTATGATTGCTTAAATACTAAACTACAGTGCTAAGGCCCTTACCTTGATTGAGGACTCATCTACATGTTCAATTAATACAAATCACAGTGTAGTGAGTGAGTGTTGTCACCCTAGGACAGGAAGTGTGATACCTGCAGGATTGCCTGATGAAAAATGGAATAAAACTCTGAACAATGGAAAACTAATGCCGTCACCACTCCTGCCTATTGGTAAATTACAATACATTACATTTTTGTTTTTGAGTTTACCGAAGATGTCATATATGATGAAACGCGTAGGGCGGGCCTGGGGACATGACGTCATCATGCACACTTGCCGGTAGCCAGTCGGGAAGGTATCATCTACACATTGGGAACGCCTCAGCAATATCACTTTAATTTATTTTGTTTGAGGGCGCACTTTGCTTCAACTGCAATAGATAGATGTGTATACAGTGTCACGCTATAGAGTGGTTTTATATTTTCTTGGCCTTGACTGAAAGGATTTTGGGAGTTCTCATGTTGTGTGAGCTCTATGATGCAGCTGGGACTAGGAGGCATTAGTGCCCTTGAGTGCTGTTGACCATGTAATAGTCATATCGATCTGGTAGGAGTCTCTTGTGTGTTTCTGTGAAGCACTATTGCATGTCCTTTTCACCAGTGATCAGTGATTGGCATTATTTTATTTATGGACACTTTTTATGGACACTGTTTGGTGGCTCCCTTTGTCGCAAGTGAACTGAGCCGGAATTGGGAGCAGGTACCTGTCAAACCCAGGTACTTGCTCCCCCCAAAAGGTGCCAAATGTGGCAGCAGAGGGGGGGGGGGGCAGATAAGCAGAGATTCCCCTTTTGGGTCTGCATTAAAAGAGACTTTCATGAAAATGAAAGGTCACAAAAGCTTCATCTTTCCTCCTCAAAAAAAAAAAAAATCCTCAGTAAAGAAAAACATTAAAAAAATAAAAAATACTTACCTTACACCTACAACTTTTGGAATTCTCACCTATGCAAGGGTGACGTAACTGGGCCTTCTCCCAGGATCCTGAGAAAGTTGAGGATCCCAAAGCTGGTGGACAAGGATTTCTGCACAATGTCTTCTCGAAAGTTTTGGGATCCTTAGCTTACCTGGCATTCCTCGGTAATTTCCTGTGATAATGATATCACCGGTGCCTACATGAATTGAGTGGAAGCCAGGGTGTAAGGTTGGTATTTTTTCATTCTTCTTCTTGTTTTACTTTTTTTTACTGATTTTGCTGTGTTTTTATTGGTGGTGGAGGTTAGCAGCATAGGCATAACTTACATTTTCGTGCATGGTCTTCTGTAACTCGTGACCAAAAGGTGTAAATTAACAGCGGCGCCTACAGGAAGTGGGTGGAAGCCAGGGCATAGGGTGAGTATTATTTACATGTTTCATGTTTTATTTTCCTATTGCTCTCACTGTGTGGTTTAATTGGGGGGGGGGGGCGGTGAAGGGCTGCATCATAAGCATTCCCTGTATTTTCATGCTGCGAATCATAACCAAAATGTGTAGAATAACATTCGTAAAGTACGGTTGTGCACACGACCGGACTTTCCGGAAGAAAAGGTCAGAAGGAATCATTGCGTCAGATATTCCGAACGTGTGTGGGCTTCATCGGACTTTCTCTTTAGAAAATTCTGATGGACCTATAAATAGAACGTGTTTCAAATCTTTCCGACGGACTCAATTCCTATCGGGAAAACCGCTCATCTGTATGCTATTCCGATGGACCAAAAATGAAGCAAGGGCAGCTATTGGCTACTGGCTATTGGACCTCCTTTTTCTAGTCTAGTCGTACGTCATCACGTTCTAAACGATCGGACTTTGGTGTAATCATGTGTAGGCAAGTCCTTTTCAGCGGAACTCCGTTGGAACTCTGTCGGAAAGACCGTCAGAGTCTATTCTGACTGAAAGTCCGGTCGTGTGTACGCGGCATAAGGCACAGTTAATGTAAATTTCATTTCAGAACTAGGAGCAGCCATAAGTGCGCACTCCTAGTCTAGTCTTAAAATGGTACTGGTTATCCCAACTGACATGACGAAACTGCAGGAACTGAATTATTCTTCAATGATACGTAAGATCTTAAAGCTACTCCCAAAATATGATAAACTGGTCCACTCATGGATGGGGAGAATCAATACAGTAAAAATGGATATATTACCAAAATTGCCGTATCTATTCCAAGCCATACCGTTGATCCCCCCAATGAATTTAATGATGCAGCTACGTAAGGCGATAGGAAGCTTTATTTGGGCCCATAAAACCCCACGAGTAAGAAGGGATGTATTAATTAGAACAAAAAAAGATGGAGGCCTGGCTTTACCAGATTTTATAAAACATCTACAATCTGCATCCTTAAAAAAGGATTATAGACTGGCATCATAATATGGAACATAAACAGTGGGTAATCTTGGAGGAAGACATTATTGGACAGCAGCTTAAATCCCTTCCATGGATTAAACCTCAGTTTAGACCAGAGAAAAAAAGATTTAACCCTATTTACGATATCAGCTTTAAAGATATGGGATAGAATTTTGCAAAAGGAAGGTCTATCCACATTGATAGGTCCGATGACTCCACCATTTCCGCATCCAGAATTCCCTCCAGCATCAAAGGTTAAAAACTTCCTTAATTGGAAAAGGGCGGAAAATGTAAAGATAGTTCAGATCCTAGCGGATGGTAAGCTTCCACGGTTATCCGAACTGGGGCCTGAACATGAACATAAATGGATGCAATATCAACAATTGGAGACCTATATTAGGACTAGTATACAACCCTCTTTACTAACTGTTTTTTGAACAATTATTAACCCTTTCACACTTAAGCCTATTTCTGACATTTGGTGTTAAAATTCATATTTTTTTCTAGAAAATTACTTAGACCCCCGAACAATATATATATATATATATATATATATTTGTTAGAGACCCTAGAGAATAAAATGGCGATTGTTGCAATATTTTATGTCACACGGTATTTGTGCAGCGGTGTTTTAAACGCAACTTTTTGGGAAAAGGGACACTATCATGAATTTTAAAAAAAGAAACAGTAAAGTTAGCCCAATTTTTTTGTATAATGTGAAAGATGATGTTATGCTGAGTAAATAGATACCAAACATGTCACGCTTTATAATTGCACGCACTTGTGGAATGGTGACACAAACTACGGTACCTAAAAATCTCCATAGGCGACGCTTTCAATTTTTTTTTTTACGGTTACCAGGTTAGAGTTACAGAGAAGGTCTAGTGCTAGAATTATTGCTCTCGCTCTGATGATCGCGGCGATACCTCACATGTGTGATTTGAACACCATTTACATATGCAGGCGCGATTTCCGTATGCGTTTTCTTTGCTGCGCGAGCTCGTGGGGACGGGGCGCTTTAAAAAATATTTTTATTATTATTTATTTTATTTATTTTTATATCATTAAATTGTGTTTAAAAAAAAAAAAAAATTTGATCACTTTTATTGCTGTCACAAGGAATGTAAACATCCCATGTGACAGTAATAGGTGGTGACAGGTACTCTATATGGAGGGATCGGGGGTCTAAAAGACCTCCAATCCCTCCTTTGCACTTCAAAGTATTCAGATCGCCGAAAACGGCGATTCTGAATACTGTATATTTTTTTAAAATCCGGCGCCATTGGCAGCCGAGTAAACAGGAAGTAACGTCGTGACGTCGCTTCCGTGTTTACATTCAGGAGACTGGAATGAAGCAGTTTCCGGCTTCGTGCCAGTCTCTCTCTAGCCGCCGGAAGTGGCGGATCGAGGATCGGGTCTCCCGGTGGGACGGGATGTCCCCTCCTGCTCCTCTGGGGTAACCATCGAGCGGCTTTTAGCCACATTGATTGTTATCCCTGGATAGCCGATCGCCCGCTCTAAAAAAAACGTGCCGAGATGATGCCGGTATAACCCCCGAAAGCCGAGGCCGCATATCTGCGTACGCTCGGTGGGAAGGGTTTAATAAAAGAACAAAGACCGACCCATAATTTATCAACTATATATAAGCTCTTACTTCCTAAGGAACCTTTAAATGATTTAATATATATGAAAAAATGGGAGAAGGGAATGGGGACATCGATCCCGGAGGCAGAATGGGATAAAGCATTTTTCCTGGCACATAAAACCTCAATAGTGATAAGGAATCAAGAAAGGAATTACAAAATTATTATGAGATGGTTTAGGACATCAGTGGAATTACATAAGATAAATGGAGAGAACTCAGAAATATGCTGGAGATGTCTGAAGGAAAGGAGGACTATGACACATATATGGCATAACTGCTCTATGGTGAAAGATTTCTGGGATAATGTTTTTAAAATCTATCAGGAGATATCGAGTCATGGGATACAATCAAGTGTAATGATCTCAATATTGAATATTATTCCGGGAGCTAGAAAGACAATTGGGACAGATATCCTTCACCATATGATAACAGCAGCCAAGACAATAATAGCCAGAAAGTGGCGGCAAGTAAATACCGTATATACTGGAGTATAATCCGAGTTTTTCAGCACATTTTTTTGTGCTGAAAATGCCCCCCTCGGCTTATACTCGAGTCAAGCATTTTTCTGCAGCAGAGAATGACATTTTCCAAACCGAATTTGGGGCCTTGTATCTCGGGGCCACTTGGTGCTAGGAACCCCAAATTTGGTGTACAAACCCAGTGGAACTAGCACTACCACATATCCAAAGCTGGGGTTCCTAGCACCAAGTGGCCCTGAGACACGGGGCCCCAAATTCGGTTCAGAAAATATCATTCTCTGCTGCAGAAGTGTTTGACATTTTCGGAACTGAGTTTGGGGCCTCGTATCTTGGGACCACTTGGTGCTAGGAACCCCAGCTTTGGATATGTTGTAGTGCTAGTTCCACCGGGTTTGCACACCAAATTTGGGGTTCCTAGCACCAAGTAGCCCCGAGATACGGGGCCCCGGTCAACTGTGTCCATCTTCAGCATTGTCATTTCAGGACCCTTTGGGTCCAGAGACCCCAAATTTTAGCTGCAGCTAGGGGGCATCTAGGAACCCTTAACTACCGAGTTTGAAGTTCGGGGGACCTATGGCTGCAAATGGGCACAGTGAGGCTTCAAATGGGCATTGTTGACCCTCTTTTCCACTTACAGTAGCTGCGCATTTCTCACCCTCGGCTTATACTCGAGTCAATAAGTTTTCCGAGTTTTTTGTGGTAAAATTAGATGCCTCAGCTTATATTCGGGTCGGCTTATACTCGAGTATATACGGTAGTCCTAAAATAGTGGAATGGATTTGTGAGATGAATGTAATACAACAAATAGAGACAAGGATAATGACTGAAGAGAAAATGACTACCCAAAAAGTAAAAATATGGGAAGAATTTAGATCCTCGGCAATATACTTAAATTTGTATGAGGGAATGAAGCACCTCAAGGTTTTGTGGGAGGAGGGAAGGAGGGATGGGGGGGTGGGGTTCTGCGTTTTTTTTTTTTTTTTTTGGGGGGGGGGTGAAGATATGGGTGTTTAGAATGAATGGAAGACAGATAATATAAGCGACCCTATGTAAAGAGAACAGAACATAGAAAATGTTTCAATATATATCTTGAACATAGAGTCAAAGCATTGTGAAGATTTTAGGAAGAAGTGAAAGTGTATTTATGTATTTGTATTTAAAGCTGATTGAAAATACAGTGGAACCTTGGATTGCGAGTAACGTGGATAATGAGTGTTTCACAATACGAGCACTGTATTTTTAAAAATCGTAACTCGGTTTGCGAGTGTTGTCTCGCAAAACGAGCACGATTCAGGCCAAAGCGGTGTGCAATACCGCCTTTGGCCTGAGGTGGGGGGGGCGCCGGAGTCAAGAAGAGCCGAATGCCACGTTCGGAAATGCACGGAAAGACCGAGTACAGCACGGCTGACCTCGGCAAATCTCGGGAACGAAGTCTTTCCGAGGTTTGCCGAGGTCAGCTGAAGTGTATTCGGGCCTTTTCGTCTGTTTCCGAGGCTCTCCAGCGCCCCCCCCCCCCGCCTCTGGCCGCATGTGGTATTGCATCCCATTGAAGTCAATGCGGAACAAATTATTTTAGTTTCCATTGACTTCAATGGGAAAACTCCCTTTGATATGCGAGTGCTTTGGATTACGAGCATAATCTGTTCCAGGAATCCGATAATCCGATGTTCCACTGTAATAAAGATGAGATTAAAAACAAAATGGTGCTGGTTTGAAACTAGTGATCGTGAAGCAATCACTGGGGTTCCCTAATATGTGATCACCGTGTTGGCCAATCATGGTGATTGTAAAGAAACCTGCTAGCTGCACTTATTTATTTATTTAGGCAGTTTAGTTATGAAGTTATTGTCAAGTTAAGTGACACATGCTGACACTACTAACTCTGGTTGGGGCAGGTAGGCTTGCTCATCAAAGGGCTAAAGCAAACCATTCCTTTGCTAATAAAATTATATATATAATAAAAATGTAAATAATGTAACTTACGACACATTTGTGTGTAATTAAAAACTCTACTGTACTTTGTATTCTTTCATCGGACTCTGCTATCTTCCCTCCCAAAACCCAAAGGGAAAGCGGAGCCATGCTGTCAATTATTTATGATCGGAGTGAATTCTGATCATGTGGTCAACATACAGTCCGAAGATAGCAGTGTTTCCTTTGTTTACTACTGTAATTGTCATTTACAATTTTAGCTTTAAAAATGACATGACAATAATAATAATTAAAAAAAATGAAAATAATGCAATTTTTTTTTAAATTTTCTTCCTGTAATTAATAACACCTGAGTAAGGTATTTTTTAAAAACCATATACCAAATACAAGCATTATATGTTTTTAATGCCCGGTTCACGCGCTGTGAATTTGTTCCGTTTTTTGTCCTGTGTGAGGTTCGAATTTCCCACAAATTTACCGCGATTTACCGCAAATTTCAGGAGTTGGACATAGCTGCGATTGATATTCTAGCCAATGGAATCATAATTAAAAAAAAAAAAAAAAGGTGTTAACTTCCTGTGTACTTCCTGGTTTTTGTGGAGAGTAGTGTGGTGGAATTCGCACATATGTGAACCATCAATGCGATTCAAGAACGATTTACATTGATGTCTATGAAGACTAAATTCACAACACAACGCAGTAAACTCGCACGAGACCCTTTTTTTATTGCATTGCATTCGTAGAGGAATCGCAACGCATGTATGTGAACGACCGTCATTGAAAACAATGACTTTAGGGATGACATGCGAATTTAAAGTGTTTTTGATGCATCGCATTCGTTATGAACTCGCATCAGTGTGAACCGGGCCTAAAGCCCAATTTAACTCTGAAAAAAAACAGCTTATTATTACTATTCATTTACGTTGTCAAGCAGCCCATCATAATTTTAAAAATTTGTTCCCGCCATCATGCAGTAAAGAGGAATAGTTGAATTTTGTTTACATGCAGCAGCCCCTCTTTGATTTGGTGACACGCCCCCTATGAGTCAAAGCTAAAGGCCTTTTATTGTAGTACCACTAAGTCCACTAGGACTTCTGTTGGGACTTCCAGGATCCCTGCCAGTATTTCTGATGGTGGTCACAGAATCAGTGCCAGTACTTCCAATGGCGCCGACAGAACCTCTGTTAGTACTTCCAAAGGTGCCCACAGAATTCCAGCAGCTTCTTCCAATGGTACTTGCAGAATCTCAGCTATTATGTCCAGTGGTGCTCAATGAATCCCCACGAGTGCTTCTAATGGTGCTCACAGAATACCCACCTGTACTTCCAATCATGCTCACAGAATCCCCAACTGTACTTCCAATGGTGCTCACAGAATACCTGCCAGTACTTCCATTGGTGCTCACAGAATCTCTGCCAGTACTTCCAATGGTGCTCACAGAATCTCTGCCAGTACTTACAGTGGTGCTCACAGAATCCATGCCAGTACTTCCAATGGCACTTGCAGAATTTCCGTCAGTACTTCCATTAAAGCTCACAGAATCTCTGCCAGTACTTCTAATGGTGCTCACAGAATCCATGCCAGTTCTTCCAATGGCACTTGCAGAATCCCCATCAGTACTTCCAATATTGCTCAAAGAATCTCCACCAGTACCTCCAATGTTGCGCACAGAATCTCCACCAGTACTTCCAATGGTGCTCAAAGAATCTTCGCCAGTACTTCCAATGACACTTGCAGAATCTCCGCCAGTACTTCCAATATTGCTCACAGAATCTCCACCAGTACTTCCAATGGTGCTCACAGAATCTCTGCCAGTAACTTCAATGGTGCTCACAGAATCCCAAGACTTCCAGAGCTTCCTGAAACGATGCTGGAAGTATCCTCTGACCCAAAAGAGTATTTTAGCACAGGCACTGAAACTGATTGCCTGTTTTGTTGCTGATCCAGAATGACCGTCCTGCCCATGACCTCCATTTGAACCTGACCACTCTTCTGCTGTCTTGCCTGTTGCTACCCCAGATTGTCCTGACCTCTCCTTGTCGCTTCCTTGCCAGTCGCCTGCCTCTGCCTAGGCCCAGCCATTCTCTAGCCACTTTCTGTTGTATCATCTCCATGTTGTTGCCTCCTTGTCCCCGCTCACTCCTTGGTGGGGTGATTCTGAAGACTGTGACCTGGTACCAACATGCAGCAAAACCCATCAGCACCATCAGGAACTCTGGTAGATACCAGCTGGTGTTGTCATAACACTTCCACTCAGCAGGGGACATGCACTGTCCTGAGTGGAGACTCTAGCCCTAATTTATTGGGGGGGCATGTCAGACTGCAGCAGAGCTTTAAAAAATTCTTTGGAAATGATTTAGGTAAATTTGGTTATTTAAATTTGGTTTGGACCTCTATACACCAATGACCTCATGGAATGGTTAATTCAAGTTATTATATGAAAACAAACTATCTAGCTTGTAAAGCAAACTTTTTGGATACAAACTTTGTGGGCCTCGTCTTCCAGAATACTAACTTGTTTATCAGGCTCTCGATTCAATAAAAGCCGTCCTGCATAATCCTAATTTTCCATGCAAATTGTCGACGGGGCAAGTTGTCCACGTTACACGCTGGAAGAGACAACAGCATCTCTTCCAGGCTTCACTTCAGATCCCGAAAAAATCTGCATAAAATTTAGACAAATTGGTTCATTTCATTATGAAAGTGTCCAGCTGGGAGTAGGCCCGCATTGTCGCTTACAGATGTGCTTCTCTGCAAAAAAACAGACAACGTCACATATTTGTATTCTGTCAAATTGGGTTCACATTGTGCACTTAGAAATTGTTAGAATACGCATTGTTAACTGCATTAGAAGTTCTCAATATGCTACTTCTGTCCCGAGATTTCAAATTAGTCAGCGATGAATAATTTTCCTTCCAATCAAAAATTAGTTTTTTTACAGATAACCGATTTAAATTTTTTCTTTTGGTGCCCCACCATATTAACCACTTGCTGACCAACGTACATAAAAAAAATATATCAGCAAGTGGGTATTACAAGACCATGACTGGAGCTGCAAATTCGGTCTTGGCACATTTTTTTTTTTTTTCAGTAGATGATCAGCTGTTTTTAAAAAAACAATAATCACTTTTTAAGCACTGCAAAGGGACACTAACCACCCCTAGCCACCTTATGATAGCAATAAAAGTTACATTTAAAAAAAAAAAATTAAAAAGCGTAAAAAAAAAAAAAAGTTAAATAAAATAAAAAAATAAATTTGAAACATTTTTTTTTTTCAGCAGACGATCAGCTGTTTTGTAAAAGCAATGCAGGCAATGATCACTTTTTCAGTGCTGCAAAGGGCCCCCCCTACACACACACACCCACACCCCTAGCCCCCTTGTGATAGCACTAAAGTTAAAGGAAAAAAAATTAAAAAGTGTAAAAAAAAAAAAAAAAAGTTAAACAAAATAGAAAAAATTAATTTAAAACATTTTTTTCAGCAGACGATCAGCTGTTTTGTAAAAGCAATGCAGGCAATGATCACTTTTTCAGCACCACGGAGGGCCACTCCCCCACCCCCTTGTGATAGCAAAAAAGTTAAAAAAAAATTTGAAAAGTGTAAAAAACAAAAAAAAAAAAAAGTTAAAAAAATAAATAAAAATAACGTAATTTTTAAAAAAAAATAAAGCAATGCAGGCAATGGTCACTTTTTCAGTGCTGCAAAGGGCCACTTCCCCCCACACACACCCCTAGCCCCCTTGTGATAGCACTAAAGTTAAAGGAAAAAAAAAATAAAAAGTGTAAAAAAAAAAAAAACAGTTAAATAAAATAAAAAAAATATCATTTAAAACTTTTTTTTTTTTAGCAGACGATCAGCTGTTTTGTAAAAGCAATGTGGGCAATGGTCACTTTTTCAGTGCTGCAAAGGGCCACTCCTCGCCCACACACACCCCTAGCCCCATTGTGATAGCACTAAAGTTAAATGAAAAAAAATGAAAAGTGTAAAAAAAAAAGTTAAATAAGATAAATAAAAATAATGTAATTTTTTTTTTTTTTTTTTTTAGCAGAAGATCGGTTGTTTTGTAAAAGCAATGCGGGCAATGGTCACCCCCTACCCCTAGATCCCTTGGGATAGCAGTACAGTTAAATGAATTTTTTTTTTTTTTTAAAGTGTAAAAAAAAAAAGTTAAATAAAGTAAATAAAAACAATTTAAAACATCTTTTTTCCGCAGACAATCGGCTGTTTTGTAAAAGCAATGGGGGCAGTGATCACTTTATTAGTGCTTTGGAGGGCCACTCCTCTCCCTACCCGTAGCCCCTTTGTGATAGCAATAACGTTAAAGGAAAAAAAATTGAAAAGTGTAAAAAAATAAAGTTAAATAAAATAAATAAAAATAGTGTATTTTTTTTTTTTTCAGCAGACGATCAGCTGTTTTGTAAAAGCAATGCGGGCAATGATCACTTTTTCAGTGTTGCGAAGGGCTGCTCCCCCCCACACGGACACCCCTAGCCCCCTTGTGATAGCAATAAAAAATGGGGAAAAAAAAAATAAAAAATAAAGTTAAAATAAATAAAAATAATTTAAAACATTTTTTCCAGCAGACGATCAGCTTTTTTGTAAAAGCAATGCGGGCAATGATCACTTTATTAGTGTTGTGAAGGGCCACTCCCCACCACCACCAGCCCCCTTGTAATAGCAATCACGTTAGGCTATGTTTCCACTAGTGCGTCCCCAAAGTCGCGTGATTTTGCCGCGATTTTTTACCGCGATTTTACCGCGACTTTTTACCGCGATTTGAAGCAATGCCTGTATCTATGGACCTCAAGTCGCATCAAAGTGGGACCAAAGTAGTGCAGGGACTACTTTGAAGTCGCTGCGACTTGAAGTCGCACAGATATGAACGGTACTCATTGGAAATCATGGGAAACAATTTGTCATGCGACTTTTCAGTCCCAAGTCGCATGAAAAGTTGCACTAGTGGAAACAGATCTGTTTCCACTAGTGCAACTTTTCATGCGACTTGGGACTGAAAAGTCGCATGACAAATTGTTTCCCATGATTTCCAATGAGTACCGTTCATATCTGTGCGACTTCAAGTCGCAGCGACTTCAAAGTAGTCCCTGCACTACTTTGGTCCCACTTTGATGCGACTTGAGGTCCATAGATACAGGCATTGCTTCAAATCGCGGTAAAAAGTCGCGGTAAAATCGCGGTAAAAATCGCGGCAAAATCGCGCGACTTTGGGGACGCACTAGTGGAAACATAGCCTAAATGAAAAAAAAAATTAACCTCCTCATGCCCGCGCTATAGCCAAAGGCCGGGCTACAGTGTGGGCCTAAATTGCGTCCTCCCGTGCATGGGCTGCCTGCGGGGGGGCACACGCGGCATGCTCTGTGATCAGTAAATCAATTTTTAGCAAAAAATAAAAATCCCAGCTGTGATCAAATACCACCAAAAGAAAGCTCTATTTGTGTGAAAAAAATTATAAAAGTTTAATTTGGGTACAGTGTTGTATGACCGCGCAATTGTCATTCAAAGCGCGTCAGCGCTGAAAGCTGAAAATTGGTCTGGGCAGGAAGGGGGTTTAAGTGCCCAGTAAGCAAGTGGTTAAAAAGTGCAAACAAAAAAAAAAAAAAAAAGAATGATAAAAGAAAACAATTTAAAACATTTTTTAAAGCACCTCTGCCCTTCCGCACATATAGGTCCAGCACGCATATTTAAACAGCAATTGCGAGTGAGAACAATAATTCTAGAGCCATAATTCGTGATTAACTCTAAACTGATAACCTGTAATGGCTTTTAACCACTTCAGCCCCGGAAGAATTTACCCCCCTTAATGACCAGGCCATTTTTTGGGACACGGCACTACGTTACTGACACTGCGGCACTGATAATTGCGACGTTGTACTCAAATAAAATGAATTTCCTTTTTTCCCCACAAATAGAGCTTTCTTTTTTGGTGGTATTTATTTTTTCACTATAAACAAAAAAAGACAATTTTGAAAAAAAAAAAACAATATTTTTTACTTTCTGCTATGAAACATACCCAATAAAAAATGTAAAAAAATCTAATTTCTTCATCGATTTAGGTCAATATGTATTCTGCTACATATGTTTAGTAAAAAAAAATCATAATAAGCGTATATTGATTGGTTTGAGCAAACGTTATAGTGTCTACAAACTATGGAACATTTTTATGGCATTTTCTTTTTTTTTCAATGGTAATGGGGGCCATCAGCGATTTTTTAGCAGGACTGCGACATTGTGGCGGACAGATCGGACACCTAACTGACACTTTTGACACTTTTTTTGATAACCAGTGACATTATTACAGTGATCGGTGCTAAATAATATGCACTGTTATTGTACTGACACTGGCAGGGAAGGGGTTTACACCAGAGGCGATCAAAGGGTTAGGTGTGTCCCAAGGGGATGCTTTCTTACTGTGTGGGGGATAGACTCAGCAGGAACACAAGATCTCTCTGTTCATACCTGTCATAACGGTGATCTGCCTTATTTACATCAGCAGACCGGCATCCTGTCTCTCAGGAGAGCGATCGTGGGTGGCCAGCAGACATCACGTCTGTCGGACCTGATGTTTGGTTCCTCCTGTGGCCAATCACGCATGCGCGTCACCAGCGGCGCTCACGTGTTCCCCCCCCCCCCCCCGCTGGCTATTGCATGCGGCCGGTTGGCAAGTGGTTAACCACTTCAGCCCCGGAAAGGATTTTCCCCCTCCTGACCAGGCCATTTTTTGCGATACGGCACTGCGTTACTTTAACTGACAATTGCGCGGTCATGCGAAGTTGTACCAAAACAAAATTGACGTCCTTTTTTCCCCCACAAACAGAGCTTTCTTTTGGGGGTATTTTATCGCCTCTGCGTTTTTTATTTTTTGCACTATAAACAAAAAAAGACATCGACAATTTGAAAAAAAAAAAAAAAATTCCTCAGTTTAGGCCGATATGTATTCTTCTACATATTCTTGGTAAAAAAAATCTCAATAAGCGTATATTGATTGGTTTGCGCAAACTCTATAGCTTCTACATAATACGGTATAGATTTATGGCATTTTTATTTATTTATTTATTTTTTTTACTAGTAATTTTTATCAGGAATGCGACATTGTGGTGGACAAATCGGACACTTTTGACACTATTTTGGGATCATTGTCATTTATACAGCGATCAGAGCTAAAAATGGCCACTGATTACTGTATAAATGTCACTGGCAGGGAAGGGGTTAACACTAGGGGGCGATCAAGGGGTTAACTGTGTTCCCTGTGTGTGTTCTAACTGGGGGGGGGGGGGGGGGATGGGACTGACTAGGGGAGGAGACCGATCGGTGTTCATACTTAGTATGAACACACGATCGATCTCCTCTCCCCTGAGAGAAAGGGGATTTGTGTGTTTGCACAAAAACACAGATCCCGGTTCTCACTCTGTCACGAGCGATCACGGTCATCACGCCCACTGGGCATGCGCATCAGCTCCGGGGACACACAGGGGGCACGTGCGCGCTCGCCTGCTGTGACGTATTAAAGGAGCGACATACAGCTACAGAAATTTGCGCAGCCGTGCCAACCTGACGCAGTATAACTGCGGCGTCTGGTCGGCTAGTGGATAATGTGTTGCCTATGGACAGTTTTAGGTACAGAAGTTTGTCGCCATTTCATAGGTGTGTGCACAATTTTAAATCTTGACATGTTTGCCATCAATTTACCTCGAAGCATCATCATCTTTTATATTTTATCAAAAAATGGTGGCTGTGCTTGTGATATACAAGCATACAAAAAATAGCATATACAATGACTGCACAGGCTATCTTGTAATTTAAAGTGGAATTCCGGGATATAGCTAACTAATCTTAAGGCCTTGTACACACTGAACGTTTTTGCAGCTGCTTCCAGGGGCGTCAGGCGTTTTTGTTTTTTTGTTTTTTATTATCCTGCTTCTAAACGTCCCTGCATGTTAGCCTTCATGCACACCATAACTTTTGTGCGAATCTACATACGCTTACTGGGAATTTTTTTTTTTACCAAAAATATGTAGCAGAATACATATTGGCTTAAACTGATAAAGAAATTCGATTATTTGCTTTTTTTGTTTTATTTTGTAGACGCTATAACTTTTGCGCAAACCAATCAATATCCGCTTATTTTGATTTTTTTTTTTTTTTACCAAAAATATGTAGCAGAATACATATTGGCCTAAACCAGGGATATGCAATTAGCGGACCTCCAGCTGTTGCAGAACTACAAGTCCCACGAGGCATGGCGAGCACAGTGGTGTAGTGGATAGCACTCTCGCCTAGCAGTAAGAAGGGTCACTGGTTCGAATCCCCAACCACGACACTACCTGCCTGGAGTTTGCATGTTCTCCCTGTGCCTGTGTGGGTTTCCTCCGGGTACTCCGGTTTCCTCCCACACTCCAAAGACATGCTGGTAGGTTAATTGGATCCTGTCTAAATTGTCCCTAGTATGTATGAATGTGAGTTAGGGACCTTAGATTGTGAGCTCCTTGAGGGTAGGGACTGATGTGAATGTACAATGTATATGTAAATTATTAAATTGTATTATTAGATTGTAAGCTCTTCTGAGCAGGGCCCTCTTAATCCTATTGTATTGTATTATATTATAACTGTATTGTCTCCCTTTTATATTTTAAGCACTGCGTAAACTGTTGGCGCTATATAAATCCTGAATAATAATAATAATAATAATAATGTAAAGCGCTGCGCAAATTGACGGCGCTATATAAGTACCTGAAATAAAATAAATAAATGGCGAGACTCTGACAGCCACAAGCACGACACGTGTCGTGCTTGTGGCTGTCAGAGTCTCGCCATTTATTTATTTTATTTCAGGTACTTATATAGCGCCGTCAATTTGCATGATGGGACTTGTAGTTTTGCAACAGCTGGAGGTCTGGTAATTGCAAAACCCTGGCCTAAACTAATGAATATTTTTTTTTTTTTTTTTGAATATGTACCAGAAAGTAAAAAATATTGATTTTTTTTGGGTTTTTTTTCAAAATTGTCGGTTCTTTTTTATGTTTTATAGCTCAAAGAATAAAAACTACAGAGGTGATCAAAGACCACCATAAGAAAGCTCTATTTGTGGGAAAAAAAAAAAAAAAAAAGGACATCAATTTTGTTTGGGTACAACGTCGCACAAAATGCAGTGCCGTTTCGTCAAAAATGGCCTGGTCATGAAGGGGGGGTGGTAAATTTTCCGGAGGTCAAGCGGTTAAATTATTCTGATCAGTCTGGATTGAAAATATGATGGTAGGAAAGTAGATAGGTCAATATGATGGATTAGAGAGGACCATTAAGTTAGTGGATGTGTTTGGATTATTTTTGAGGAATAGGGATATTGTTTAGTGTCACTTTCATTTCTTATTTTTTTTTTTTTTAATTCTATATTTTATTTTTTCAACAATTTATATACATATAAACAAACACATTTGCATGCGTACCATAGAGTACATCTTAACGCAAATCGATATTTTCATCGAATATAAGGCTACTGTATGAACATTAATTAAACAACGGGGGGGGGGGGGGAATAAAACCCACAAAAATAAAAATTTGATTATATTCTCTCCTTTTCTTCCCCTCTTCATTCCTCTAATATGGGGGGGGGGGGGGGGGGGGGGGTAGTATCATTTGTATCTTTTCTCCCCTCCCCCCATCTTCGGCAATGCGTCTCGTATCTCATGAACGGATGCATTCAGTGGAAGTGGAATAGGCGGCCGAGCAGCTGAAGGAAGTGGGCCGCCTGGTTCCCCAGTGACTTTTATCCTGAGCAGAGAGAGCGAGGTGCACGGGGTCAGCTGCGCTGTGTGCTCCATTCACAATGTGCTGACTTCAGTCTTCATTCATGAGAGCTGCCTCTGTGTACTCAATGCATTCATAGGAGGAGACACGTGAAGTAGCTGAGTTTATGGAAGAGGGCAGGAGACACGCAGACCTGTGAAAACATTCCCAGGCGTTGTATCCACTCGCTGAGCGTGGAATCCCCAATCATTCTCCAGATCTCCGCAATGCAAACCTCCCCCCCCCCCCCCTCCAACAACAGTCTGTGAACGTGCTCCTTGCCTGCCCTGCTGCAGACCCCCCCTCCGCAGCTTAGAGGACCCGTCACATCATCCATCATTGGAAGCACATCACGATTTTCCTGATATTCTTTCTGATCTACTACACTGAGCAAAATTATAAAAACGCAACACTTTTGTGTTTGCCCCTATTTATCATGAGCTGAACGCAAAGATCTACGACTTTTTTCTATGTACACAAAAGGCCTATTTCTCCCAAATATTGTTTACAAATCTGTCTAAGCCTAGGTTCACTTTGGAGCGATTCATCATGCAATTTTGAGAGATCAAATCGCATGGCAAGTCGCCTTCTAATCGGTGCGACACCAATTTTGCGGCGCCGCGCCGTTTTGCAAAGGTGGTTCCTGCACTACTTTTGCAGATTTCAGGTGCGGCTTCAATAGACATCTGTGCATGAAGCCACACTGATGTCTATCAAGTAGCACCTGAAATCGCGCTGACCTTGCTACTTCGAAATGGCGCTACTTCAAGTAAAGTAGCATTAATGTGAATCTTCGTTAGGCTGGCCATACATGGGTCGAATTCCAAACAAATTTTCTTTTCAAAATCAGAAATTTAGTGTTTTTTTTCGATCCGATGGCTCCTCCATTGATTTTCAAAATGCGGCCAACCAAGCCTTCAATTTCACCTCACCTCCACGTTGCTACAGAAAAGAATTTTCGTGGCTGTGAACCTTCCTTTCTCTCTGGGAATTTTCTTTTCTTGCATTCATGTGCATTCCTTTTTCTATTACATTTCTCGCACGATTCTCCCATCATTGATTAGAAAATTGTTTGTTTTTTCAAAAAAATTTCAACATGCCCGATTACTCAAATTTGATTGTCACATGAAAATCGGCTGTTACTGCAGAGAAAATTCTCAGATAGATTTTCCAAAAAAAAATTCTTTCAAAACCGACCCGTGTCCCATGTTGGTCCATTCCTCTTCAATGGCTGTGCGAAGTTGCTGGATATTGGCAATTACTGGAACACGCTGTCGTATACGCTGATCCAGAGCATCCCAAACATGCTCAGTGGGTGACATGTCCGGTGAGTATGCTGGCCATGCAAGAACTGGGATGTTTTCAGCTTCCAGGAATTGTGTACAGATCCTTACAACATGGGGCCGTGCATTATCATGCTGCAACATGAGGCGATGGTCGTGGATGAATCTCCAATGCAATACCCCCAACGCACACGTTCCTATACACACGGCTGTATCTTAGATTGGGTGCTGAAATGACCCATGGCTGAACCGACTGCAATCGTGAGAAGGAAGTGTCACCAACACACCAGGATCTCCAAAATTGGTCCAAAACCTTAATCACATAGTATCAAAAAAATAAATAGAAGGGACTTTTCGGAGCCATGCAGGATCCCTTCATCAGGCATTGATAAATATTTTTTTTTTTTTTGATACTATGTGATTAAAGTTTTGGACCCAGTTTTTGAGATCCTAGTGTGCTGGTGACACTTCTTTCACATGGTCGTGGATGAATGGCACAACAATGGGCCTCAGGATCTCCTCACGGTATCTCTGTGCATTCAAAATGCCATCAATAAAATGCACCTGTGTTCATTGTCCATAGCATACGCCTGCCCATACCATAACCCACCGCCACCATGGGCCACTCCATCCACAACGTTGACATCAGCAAACCGCTCACCCACACAACGCCATACACGCCGTCTGCCATCTGCCCTGTACAGTGAAAACCGTGATTCATCCGTGAAGAGAACACCTCGCCCAAAGTGTCAGACGCCATCGAATGTGAGCATTTACCCACTCAAGTCTTTTACGACGACGAACTGCAGTCAGGTGGAGACCCCGATGAGGACGATGAGCATGCAGAGGAGCATCCCTGAGACAGTTTCTGACAGTTTGTGCAGAAATTCTTTTGGTTATGCAAACCGATTGTTGCAGCAGCTGTCCGGGTGGCTGGTCTCAGACGATCTTGGAGGTGAAGATGCTGGATGTGGAGGTCCTGGGCTGGTGTGGTTACACGTGGTCTGCGGTTGTGGGGTCGGTTGGAAGTACTGCCAAATTCTCTGAAACGCCTTTGGAGACGGCTTATGGTAGAGAAATGAACATTCAATGCAAGGGCAACAGCTCTGGTGGACATTCCTGCAGTCAGCATGCCAATTGCACGCTCCCTCAAAACTTGCGACATCTGTGGCATTGTGCTGTGTGATAAAACTGCACATTTTAGAGTGGCCTTTTATTGTGGCCAGCCTAAGGCACACCTGTGCAGTAATCATGCTGTCTAATCAGCATCTTGATATGCCACACCTGTGAGGTGGATAGATTATCTCGGCAAAGGAGAAGTGCTCACTAACACAGATCTAGACAGATTTGTGAACAATATTTGAGACAACAGATTGGGGTAGAAGGGCCAGTCACAGCTGATCACACTTGCCAGTTATCGGCATTTCTTTTCTCATGCTGTCCCAGCGTGAGGAGAGGAGAGCCGGTAACCCGCTTGTGTGAAAGGGAACAGCTACAATCTACAGTGTCCTGATTATCAGTGCAGCCCCAACGGTGCCCATCAGTGCTGCCAAACAGGGCCCATCAGTGTCGCCTATCAGTGCCAACTATCAGTGCCCTTCAGTGCGGCCTATTAGTGCCCATCAGTACCGCAAATCAGTGCAGCCTCATCAGTGCCGCCTTATCAGTGCCCATCAGTGCAGCCTATCAGTGCCCATCAGTGCTGCCTCATCAGTGCCCATCAGTGCAGCCTATCAGTGCCCATCAGTGCTGCCTCATCAGTGCCCATCAGTGAGGGAGAAAAATTATCTGTTTGGAAAACTAGAAACTATGAAAAACTTTTTTTTCAACAAATTTTTACTTTTTTCATTTGTTTAGCAATAAACAAAAAAACCCAGAGGTGATTAAATACCACCAAAAGAAAGCTCTATTTGTGTGAAAAAAAAAAAATTATAACAATTTTATATGAGTACAGTGTTATATGACCGCGCAATTGTCATTTAAAGTGCGAGGGCGCTGAAAGCTGAAAATTGGCCTGGGCAGGAAGGGGGTGAAAGTGGTAATATATTCAGGCAATATGTGCAATGGCATTACAGCTAATAGAAGTTACAGTTTCTTTGGAAGGTTTTATATTTTAAAGTTGAACTTCTGTTTGTCAAAAAACAATATTTTTATTTGTTTATCAAACTTGGTTTTATTTATAAAGACGTTCTATATCATAACGGATAAATCTGTGTCTGTAGTGAATGTTCAGACCTTAATACCATAAATAATAACATGTTATTATATTTTTACTCCAGGAGTATATAATGAGTTTGGCAATTCTAGAGAAATGCTTAAATAACGTATTACAATTTAACCACTTCAACACCGGAAGGTTTTACCCCCTTAATGACCAGGCCATTTTTTGCGAAATGGCACTGCGTCGCTTTAACTGACAATTGCATGGTTGTGCGACCCAAACTAAATTGAAGTTCTTTTTTTTCCCCACAAATAGAGCTTTCTTTTGGTGGTATTTGATCACCTCTGCGGTTTATATTTTTTTGCGCTATAAACAAAAAAAGACTGACAATTTAAAAAAAAAACAATATTTTTTACTTTCTGCTATAATACATGTCCAAAAAAAATAAATAAATAAAAATGTATTCATCAGTTTAGGTCAATATGTATTCTACATATTTTTGGTAAAAAAAATCCCAATAAGTGTATATTGATTGGTTTGCGCAAAATGTATCACGTCCACAAACTATGGGAAAGATTTATGGACTTTCATTTCTTTTAATGTTTTTACTGGTAATGGCGGCGACCTCCGATTTTTAACAAAAGAAAAAAGTGTAGCGCTATAAACTCAATAAATGTGTACATCAAAGGCCCATAAATGCACATATACAGTGAATAGATTTTGTCAAACCATATATGACTATGAAAGTGAATGACAATATGTAGTTAATCAGCAAAACTATTAAGTGTAGCAATGAATAGTACACCTTGTAGGCAAATATAACAGTGACTAATATGAAGGAAACAGTGACAGTTCCATAAATTCAACACCTCAAATAATATATGAGAAACCTTAGAACATAGTAGTAATTAAAGGTTTGATTACAAAGGAGAGATCATATCAGTATTTATGCTTGTTTAATAAAAGAGTTGAAGTCACACTCCACGTTAATACCCTGCGGAGAATGGGACCCCAACTCATATATCCAGTATGTCTCCAAACGGGAGACACCCCTAAGAGTCGACCCCCCCCCCCCCGCCAAGGGGCCACATACCTATCGATGATAAGGAACTGAGTACCTGCAGGGTTTCGATCATGAAATTCCCTGTAGTGCCTAGGGACAGTATGCTTGGTACTACCTGCTTTGATAAGGTTAATATGCTCCGAAACCCGTATCGTGAATGATCTAATGGTCCGGCCCACATATTGTTTGCCACAAGGGCAAGTTAGAAGATACACTATTCCTGTAGTGGCACAAGTGCAAAATTGTTTGATCATATATGTACGGCCTGTTACAGTGGAGGAAAAACTATGGCTTGCCTTCCTACCACATGCGTTAAACTGGCAAACCAAACACTTTCTACAGGGATAGAATCTGATCCAGTCATGGAAGAAGGATGGTTTTTTCGGTGGATTAATGACATTAGGTGCCAACTTATTCCAAAGGGAATAATATGTGAGTCTGTTTTTAATCATTTTAATAAACCAGTGTTTAAACGTTATCACGCTATGTGAGTATTTTTGCTCCTTGCATGGCATACGAACCATTCGTTTGGCTTATGTTGGAGTGTCTATGGATGTGGAAGCCGTGCTGATATCCCTTTCTGCTGTATGCTGATGACATCTGACAAGACATATTGTCCAGACCTGTTGGTCATCAAGCTTTCTTGACTTGTATGGCGTATGCCATTTCAGGTCATTGAGTTCCGGTAAGCCTCCTCATTTCCTGGTGATGGCCCCGGCACTGATTTAAATCTTTTATGCACCTACGGTTCTTCTACTGTCCATTTACCTGCCAGATTTGGTTTAAATACCCACCTGTGAACTTGGGAGGCATTTTCTCCATCATTGCTTATGCACTACCCCCATAGACTTTTGGTGCTTTTCACAAATGTTTCACAATTTTGAAATGGACTACTATGTTCTAAGGTTTCTCATATATTATTTGAGGTGTTGAATTTATGGAACTGTCACTGTTTCCTTCATATTAGTCACTGTTATATTTGCTTACAAGGTGTACTATTCATTGCTACACTTAATAGTTTTGCTGATTAACTACATATTGTCATTCACTTTTATAGTCATATATGGTTTGACAAAATCTATTCACTATATATGTGCATTTATGGGCCTTTGATGTACACATTTATTGAGTTTATAGCGCTACACTTTTTTCTTTTGTTATTATTTTTACCCTGAGTCTACAGGTGTGTTAGCTGCTACCTCAGTGTTCTTTTTTGATCTAGCGCATCGCTGTACTTACCCTTTTATCTGATCTCCGATTTTTAGCAGGACTGTGACATTGCGGCGCACAAATCTGACCCTAAGTGACACTTTTTGGGGACCAGTGACATTATTACATTGATCAGTGCCAAAATAATGCGCTGATCAATGTATAAATGACACTGGCAGGGAAGGGGTTAACACTAAGGGGCGATCAAGGGGTTAACTGTGTTCCCTGGGTGTGTTCTAACTGTGTGGGGGCTGAGCTTGCTATATCACCACAGAGATCGCTGTTCCCAATCACTGGGAACAGCAGATCTCCATGATGTCTCCTGTCAGAACGGGGATCCGCCTCATTTACAAAGGCAGATCCCCGTTCTGCCTCTGTGTTCGCCAGCGGACATCGAGTCTGCGGGACCCACGGCCGCGTTCACGCGGCGTGCGTCCACAGTGTCACATGCACGGACTAGCGTATGGGTACGGCGGTTTGTGGCACTGTTGAGCCGACCTGCCGCCATATACAGTATATACAGTGGCTGGTCGGCAAGTGGGTAACTAAACCCATTCGAGTTTAGGTAAATGTAGAAGATTTTAGTCAACTAAAATGTACTGGAGATTTTAGTTGACTAAAATACAATTAAAACTAAAACAAGTCAGCTGACTAAAATATGACTAAAAATAAAATGGCATTTTTAGTCAAAAGATTATGACGAAAACGGAATCAAAATTTGACGTAAAAATGAACACTGCTGTAGGGTGCTCTGATGGAAGGTCTCCTCTTCCTAACCTGGTAAATCCCAAAGGCAACTGCCTCATTCCTATTAAAGCTGAAGCAATACTGTTCTTAGAGTGAGTTCTGATCCATTCAAAGAAGACCACCAGAAATCCTTCTACATTGTGGAAATCACTGTACATGTGATCAGGAGTTTACATTGATTTGTGTTGTCATTTCAGATCTGAGTGATCAGCTGCTGGAAGTGGTGGGACTTGAAGGTGCGATGGAGATGGGTCAGATCTACACGGGGCTGAAGAGCGCCGGGAGAAGACTTGCACAATGCTCTTCTGTGGTTATACGGTAATAACAGTTTCATGCTGTTAAATTGACAGATTAATCAGTAATTGCGACTGATTGCTTCTAGCAGAGAACCCACCGCTGGGAGGCAATTTGCACAGAGCTTCTCTGAGGTTATATGGCTGCAGTGCAAAGCAGATAGAGAGACTTTCAGACAATGCTCAGTCAAAGGGAAACAGGTACAAATAACCTTCCTGAAAAGAAGAAAGAACATCTGGGTAATGTCATTTTTACAAGGCAGTCCGGTTGGTGAATGCTCCACCCAATAGGTGTTGAAAGAAATTTCAGACCATTGGCTAAACCAAATATGAGACTCCTGACCAGAAGGTGAACATGTGTATCAAAAGAGATCCACAGTAATGGCCCACACTCAGTGATACATGTAGAAACACTTGTTACATTACTCACAATATCTTGTTCAGATTCTTCTGCTCCTTTACTGAGATAAATTCATTGCGTCATTGAGTTTGCAGGTCAAAAATAAATACCAAGCATGCATATCTACATAGTACCTTGTAACTGTTAATCAATGCATTTCGGAGAGGGGACTCTGTCCTTCATCAGTATTAGCCCAGGCAGAACCTCTTCGGAATGTGTTGACAGTTGCAGGTTCCCATGTAGATATGCATTTGCCATCTCTCTTCCTGACCTTCAAACTCACTGGTCAAGAGTAAGCGGTGTCTTGCCACAAGACATACCCCGGGTTAAATCTGTTTCAGTAAGGGAGCTTCAGTTAGAGATACAATGTGGGAATCTAGGATGGAAAAGGACCTGGGGGTCCTAGTAGATGATAGGCTCAGCAATGGCATGCAATGCCAAGCTGCTGCTAACAAAGCAAACAGAATGTTGGCATTAAAAAGGGGATCAACTCCAGAGATAAAACGATAATTCTCCCGCTCTACAAGACTCTGGTCCGGCCGCACCTAGAGTATGCTGTCCAGTTCTGGGCACCAGTCCTCAGGAAGGGTCTGGAGGATATTAGTTATGAGGAAAGGTTGCGAGCACTGAACTTATTCTCTCTGGAGAAGAGACGCTTGAGAGGGGATATGATTTCAATATACAAATACCGTACTGGTGACCCCACAATAGGGATAAAACTTTTTCACGGAAGGGAGTTTAACAAGACTGGTGGCCACTCATTAAAATAAGAAGAAAAGAGGTTTAACCTTAAACTACATAAAGGGTTCTTGACTGTAAAGAGCGGCAAGGATATGTAATTCCCTTCCACAGGCGGTGGTCTCAGCGTGGAGCATCGATAGTTTCAAGAAACTATTAGATAAGCACCTGAATGACCGCAACATACAGGGATATACAGAGTAATACTGACATATAATCACACATATAGGTTGGACATGATGGACTTGTGTCTTTTTTCGACTTCACCTACTATGTATGTAACTATGTATCCACAGTAATGGCCCACAGTCAGTGTGACATGGAGGAACACTTGTTAGGTTTAACCACAATATCTTGTTCAGGTTTTTCTGCTTTTTTACTGAAATAAATTCCACTTACATGTGGTTTTTGAGTTTGCAGGTCAAAAAGCAAGACGAAGCATGCATATCTACAAAGGAACCTGTAACTGTCAACGTGTTTTAGAGAAGTTACTCTCTCCTTCATCAGCATTAGCCCAGGCAGGACCTCTCTGAAATAAGATGACAGTTACAGGTTTCCATGTAGATATGCATGCATGACAGTGGCGGCCTGTCCATAGAGGGCGCATGGGTGTCGCCTCCCCTATCCATGCGTCCGGCCCCCTGATCTACATATCAATGGCACTGGACCATGGATTTCAATCCGGGGGTGGGTGTTTTTTTTAAGCACCCAATTAGAGCCAGAGGCTCTAATAGGCTTCAAAAAAGGGTGGTCTCGGAGCGCAGAGCATTGCACTCTGAGGCCACCCAGTTGTGTGACCATAGCGAATTCATTTTTCGCTATTTTCACACTAAAGTTCCTCCCCGCCAATCAGGAGGCAGGTCTGTGAAACCTGTTTCCCGATTGGCCAAAGCGTCAGGCGATCCCATTGGATGCCTAGTAGCGCTTTGGCGGAAGAGGAGACACGCGGCGAAGGAAGCTGAAGGAGCGGACACAGAAGTCGCAGCGGCTGCTGCCCGCACTCCAGGAGAGGAGGAGAGGACACCACAACCCCGCAGATAAGTGCTGGACCGCCGGGGGGTGTTTCAGTGCCACGCCGCTGGGGGGGTGTTCTTTGTTTTCCACCCACCCAAAAGAAGAACCCACCAGCCGCCACTGACAATCTGTCTTCCTGACCTGCTAACTCACTGGCCATGAGTAAGCGGTGTCTTGCCACCAGACATACTCATGGTGAACCCATATCAGCAAAGGAGCTTCAGTCGGAAGACTAAACAGAGGAATCTGATCAAGAAATTGAAGATGAATGTAACAAGTACTTTTGCTTTAACAGGTAACACTGACTGTGGGCCATTACTGGGGATAAATTGTTTCTTTTTGGATAGACCATTCAATTATCTCCTGATGAGAGGAGATATGATGGCAATATACAAATACCTCAATGGTAATTCTGGCAAAGGGAATAAACAAATCAGTCTCAAGGAGTGTAAGAAGACATGGGTCACTCAATGAAATTGGAGGATAGGTGGTTTACTCTTAAACAGTGTAGAGGGTAAGGATATGGAATTCACTTCCACAAATTCACAGCAGGAAGTATTGATAGTTTATAAAACTCTTGGACAGGTATCTTAGCAAACACGGAATACAGGGATTCGAGAAATTATTTTTGACATGAACACACACACCCAAACAGGTTGAACTGAATGGACTGATGTCTTTATTCAACCTTGCCAACTATGTAACAGCGTCCACACTTCTGGGAAGGCTTATCCAAAAGTTTTTGGAGGCTGTCTGTGGATATCTGTGCCAATTCAGCCAAAAGAACATTTGTAAAGTCAGGTTTTCATGTTGGATGAGAAGACCTGGCTCACAATAGGCCTATCAGTTCATCCCGAAGGAGCTCAGTAGGGTAGAGGTCAGGACTGTGCTTATGTTCCTCCACAACAGACTCTTCAAACCATGTCTTTATGGAGCTGACTTTGTACACAAGTTCACAGTCATGCTGGAACAGAAAAGAGCCTTCACCAAACTGTTACCATAAGCTTGGAAGGGCACAATTGTCTCTAATGTCTTTGCATGCTTTATCCTTAACAGTACCCTTCATTGGAAACAACCTGAAATCTTTAATTTGTTGGTGTTGTTACTAAATGTTTGACCATATAGTGTAGATTTCCAAGGTTCAAAACCAAGTAGTCATAGCTTTGAAGCCACTTGGCAGAGCTAAATGGCTCTCTGGCACAGCACAATACCAACAGGTTTTCCACTTTCTGTGTACAACTAAGCAACTAGTTCAACTACTAGTTTAGTAAAGTCCAGTGTTTAACTGATACTAGAGATGTGTACAACAGAAAAAAAAAAGTTTTGTTTTGGATTTGTTTGTTAAGGTAATCATTTTGTTTCGTTATATTGTTAGAATGATTTGTTTTTGTAATTTGTTTCGTATATTCAGAATTGTTTCATATACTGTATTTGTTATTTTTAAATCAATTTGAATTTATTCTAAATTCAAATTTGGAAGACGGCTATTTTATTCTATTCTATTTTTATTCTATTCTATTGTTTTCTTTTCTATTCTGACCTATTCTGTTTTATTCTTATTTATTCTATTCTATTCAGTTTTTTTCTATTCTATATATAAATCATTTTAAATTTTTCGCATTTTCGACTTTCCGTATTTTCGAATTTACGAATTTTCAAATTTTCAAATATTTAAATTTACGTAATTTCGAATTTACGAATATTCGGAAAATTTTTAAATTCGGATATTTCCGAATTAACGAATTTGTCAAAGTTAATTAAAAAATGAATTGCACGTGTCTAGTAATTTGTTTCATTTTAATATACTTTGGATAAATTGAAATCCATTATTATTGTGTTTCGGAAATTCAATTACATCCAAATCTCCAAATAAAATTTGAAAATTTTGTCCGAATTTCGATTCATAACAAAACAAATTGCCTATGTCTAACTGTTACCTGCATATTTTTTTTTTCAAAGGACCAGCAAGTCACTCCCCATGCAGATAGATGGAGAACCTTGGATGCAGACACCATGCACAGTAAGTAATTATCGTTATTGTTGGCATATATTTGCGAACATAATCAATGTACAATGGAACACCTGCCAAAACTGTTTTATCTTTGGATTGGAGAAGAGTTGGGACTTTTGTCAGGTCTTTATTGTCATCTGCTTCCCGTTAATCTCTGCAGAAAGGTTACAATAGCAAACAATTTTTTTAATGAAGGGAAGGATAGACTGCCTGCTAAAGCCAAACTCCATCCCCAACTTCCCCATATGATAAGGCGTAACAGAATTTTGCAAGCAATGGTGAGCCCATGTTGGACAGCGCTGGCCACATGACTGCACTGACCAATTAGAATGTTTTGAAGGCTCCTTTCTTCCAGGATGGTTTCCTGGAACAAAGTAGAGATTCTCATTGGTCAGTAAAGTCATGTGACTGATGAGCACTCACCATTATATGCAAAATGCTGCTATAGAGTCTTCAGCATCATTATACCAGCTGGGGAGGACATTGAAAGAGGGGGATAATCTAAAGCACATGCAGGGTTCAGGGGGGTGTTGTGAATTAGCTCACCTTCAAGAAAAAAAAAAAAAGGCTAATTAGCCCTTTAAATCCGCCAGATGCATTTAAGGTGCATCAAAGCAGATGTTGTGCAAAGCCTTTTAGGCAGCCACATTTTATTTTTTTCCCTTTCAAAAGGTTTTTATTTTCTTGAAATAAAGAGAAGCTTTTATACAGAGAAAAGAAGAGCATCCATGGTACAATAATGGAATGCACATTACAAGTCATGGGAATGCCAAACAGAAACAAGAGGTGGAGATTTATGTGAAAATCTGAGAACAAACAATTTGAGTTACTAATCTCCTAAGATTTGTAGCAGACTTGTAGATTGCCCGCCTCCCACCTAAATTGTTGCTACAGGCTAGAGGCTCATAGAGTTAGAGGCATAGTCCCCCACCGGGGGCAAGGAAGGAGTGAAGGGGCATCTGCCCCCCCCCCCCCCTCGGAACCCCTAATGGGAACATGCTGTGCCGGGGGATGGGACACCCTCTTCCCTCGGTCCTCCTCGGGGAGGGTTTCCTCACAAAACTTTCAGTTGCTAGGGATAAGCCCTAGTAAGATTCCAATAGATGTGGGTAAGGAGGATAGCAAGCTGAAGAGGAAGGAAAGGTTGAGAAGAGTGAGGAGGGACAGAGGAAGGGAGTAAGGTTCATATACCAGGACTTTGGTCTGGGCTCTGGTCGGGATGAATTCCTGGGATAATGGAGATTCCCATGAATAGAACCTAAGGTTCCCAGATAATTTTGAACTTGTGTACTGAGTCTGTGAGGATAATAGCCAGTTTTTCATGGGCCATAATCCAAGAAACTTTCCTTTTGACTGCCCTTATTGAGACTGAGGGTTGCTTCCAGGCCTTAGCCAGGGTTATTTTGGCTCCTAACAGTATAAAGTGTATCGATTTACAGTTACATTTGGAAATCATTGGAATATGTGCATTCAGTAGTGCAACCTCTGGAGACCTGGTGATCTCACAGCCCAAAATCCCTCTAATAAGGTTAAAGATCTTCCCCCAGAAGGACCAGATTCTAGGGCATTCCCACCACACGTGGGCAATCGTGCCCAATAATTGGCATCCCCTAAAGCATAGGGGATCAACTGATGGGTAAATCATAGCTAGTCTGGAGGGGGTCATGTACCACCTGGACATGACCTTTATGTTTGCTTCCATTAGGGAAATGTTGATAATGCCCTTAAATGCATTGGATAGAGCAGACTGCCAGGTTCCCAGGCTCCATTGGAATTGAAGGTAATCCTCCCAGCTAACATATATGGGGATTTTCCCGAAGGCTGGGAAAGTGATGCATAGATGACTGAGATGCCGCCCCTCTGCTACATGGCTTGACCACACCAAAACTCATAGGTTGTGAATTTGGGAGTTTTGGGTTTATCTTTCCAGATGCTGTGGAGAAAGTGATTGATTTGGTTGTACCGGAACCATTACGATTGTGGGAGGTCCAGTTTGCTGACACAATTGGCTAGGGAGAGGGGGCCCCTTGATGTAAAATAATGTCCTATTCGGTACAGCCCCTTGTCCAGCCACCACTGGAAGGCCTTTATGTCCAACCCTGGAGGAAAATTAGGGTTACGATACAAATGTGCCAGGGGATTCATCTCTGAGATGAGATGTGGATCGTATCTTAATTTGTCCCACAGAGCAAAGGGAGCGTGGGGGCCAGGATTGGCGGAGGATTTCTAGGAGGGTTCCAGAGGAGAAAGTCTAATGTGTATTGAGGCACAGCCTTGCGTTCTATCTGTACCCAATCTAGTTTTTCCCTATTAGAGGAAATTATAGAAAGTTGGGCTATTCTGGGACCTTGATAATATCTGTATAGGTGAGGAAGGCCTAAACCGCCTTGTTTACGAGAGAGGTAAAGGGTCTGTTGTCTAATCCTATATCCAGAGCCTCCCCAGATATACTTAATTATTTTGCTCTGAAAGGACCTGAGGTGGTCCCTCCTTAGTGGGATGGGGAGGGATCGCAAAAGGTGGAGTAATCTAGGTAGCAGTGTCATTTTGACGGCATTTATTCTCCCTATCCATGAGAAGTTTTGTTTTTAAATCAGGACTTTAAGTCTTGTTCCAGTTTATGAAACATGAGAGGATCATTTCTGGCATATAGCATGTCAAATTTAGAAGTAAGGGAAATGCCTAAGTACTTGATGGCGGAGTCGTTCTAGTCGAATTGGAAGTTCAGTTTCAACAGGGAGACCATCTCAGGGGTGAGGGAGATGTTTAGGCCTTGAGATTTGTTATAGTTGACATGAAGGCCAGAGATGTTCGCAAAGGAGGTGAGAGTCTTACACAGGTTGGGGAGGGAGGTTAGAGGTAAGGAAATTAATAAAATTAGGTTGTGGAGGAAAAGACCACATTTGTGTACCTGGGGACCGCATGAAACCCCTTTGATATTGGAACTTTCTCATATTGCTAGCACTAGAGTCTCTGTAGCTATGGGCAATATCAGAGGTGTTAAAGGGCAGCCCTGTCTCATACCTCTAGCAATGTGGATTGGGGGGGTAGTAGCCTTGCAGGCGTATTAGTGCTGTGGGAGAGGAGTAGAGAGCTTTCATAATTCCTAGGAAGTGGTTTCCAAAACCCCAATGCTCCAACAGTGTGAAGATATATGGCCAGGACACTGAATCAAACGCTTTCTGTGTGAGTGAGTGAGAGAAGCATTCCCTGTTGTCTAGTTCCTCCGGGCCAGTTGGATTGTAGGATTGATACTATATCTATGGCTCGTCTGGTTTGATCGGGGCCTTGACTTCCCGGGATAAAACCCACTTGATCCTTATGAATATAGGAACTCATAAAGGAGGTTAGTCTGTTAGCTAGGATTTTAGTGAGGATTTTCAGGTCGTTGTTTATAAGTGATATTGGTCTGTAATTTACTACCTCCTCAGGGTTTTTATTGGGTTTCGGGATGACAGTAATGAAAGCTGTATTCAGGTCAGGACCGAGGGGGTCGCCGGACACTTTGACGTTGAAGAATTTAGCCATATAGGGGGCAAGAGTATCTGAGAAAGCTTTGTAGTGCGGTACTGATAGCCCGTCAGCAGAACCCCTCTTTAGGTTTTTAATGACCTCCAAAATTTCGTCTACCGTGATGGGTTTTTCCATAATGGTTTTATGATTATCAGAGAGTGTGGGAATAGGGAGGGTTTCGAGGAGTTGAGATATGGTACTTTGGTTGCCCTGGGAATTGGAGCTATAAAGTTTATCATAGAAGTCCCTGAAGGCTACTAGGATTTTGGTGGGATCAGATGTTATGGACTGACCATGAGTTTGGATCTTGGGGAGAGAATGAATCCTCGCCCTGATGGAAAGTTTGGTGGCCAGCATTGAGCCGAATTTATTCTTCTGAGTATAAAATTTGGCGCCACTCTATCAGATCTGCTTCTCAGCTCGTACCGTGAGGGCCAGGTTCAGCTCAAATCTGTGTCTAATTGGGATATAGCGATTCCCGAGGGATCCCTTTTGTGTTGAGCCCTTAGAGATGAGTGTGCTTGTTTCAGTCTAACTTTATCCGCTTTCCTCTCCTTTTTGATTTGAGAGACGATTTGGATGATCTTTCCCCATATGGTGACTTTATGAGCAGCCCACAACATCTCCGCTGAGGTATCACCAACATTATTCAGAGTGAAATATTCTAGTAGAGCATTATTGATTTCAGTGACCCTAATGGGGGTCTGATAAAATTGATTCATTCAGCCTCCACTGAGAATGTTTGGGGTGGTAAGAAGTTTTAAAGAGCAACACGGTCACTATGGAGTGGTCTGAAAGTGTGGTGTCTATAATTTTGGAGCTGGAGACATAGGGTAGGTGGTGTGTGGATATGAGAATGTGGTCTATCCTAGCATAAGAGTGGTGGGGGCTAGAAAAATGAGTGAAGTCCCTCTTCAATGGGTTCATCTCTCGCCAAACATCTGCCAGGCCCTTTGAGTGGACTAGTCTAGCAAATTTGAAGCTGGACCTGGTTGGACGGGTTATAAGTATTTTGGATGGGTTGGACTTATCCAGCCCTTGATTGAACGCCACGTTGGAGTCCCCTCCAAGTATGGGGGTCCCCTTCATGAGGGGGTTCAGTGTTACCCACATTGATTGAAAAAAATTATTTTGGCCCTTGTTGGGGGCATAATAGGAGATAAAGGAGAATAAATGGCTGTCTATGAACACTTTAACTAAGATAAATATTCCTTCTGGGTCTTTATAATCAGCCTGCCAGGAGAAATTACAAGTTCTGGAAAATAGAATAGCAACACCTTTAGACTTTCCCTCTGCCTTTGCCAGGTAGAACAAGGGATACTGATGGTGCAGGAATTTGGGGCTGTACCAATTAGGAAAATGGGTTTCTTGAACCATGATAACATCTGGCTTGAGGGAACTGTAGATATCGAAAATCTTTCTCCTTTTGAGGGGGAATTCAAGCCCTGAGCGTTATGTGTAGCTAAATTAAGTGTGAGTCTGGGAGCTTTAGCCATGGAGCAGATGTAAAAGGATGCTGTCTTGCTCTGAGTCACTTACTGTAGGATGAACCTTGTATCGATTGCTAGCAAAGAAGAACCAACCAAATTGTAATACTGTAAACTTAGGAATCTTGTGATGAACCTGAAAGGTGACTGAGAAAAAAACAAACATTAATTTCCCCAGAGGATATCTGGAGACAGAAGAAAGGGAAAGAGGAGGGAATGTAAGTGTGGCAATCCGCGCTACCCCAATCAGTGCAAAAAAAGTGAAATGCTATCAATACAAATACATATATGTGTAATGGTGCTGCAATCAAAAAAAAACGGAATGCTCAGTTAGTTTTATCGGGAATAAAAATAGAAAATAGATGCGCAACCCACAAGGAAAAAAATAATGTGTACTTATGACATACAAAGGGAAAGGAATAAGTGCACCCTAATACTCTATTTATGACAAGTGAATAAATGGAATATTGTGAATGTCCGGATGAATCTCAAATAGCCTCCATCCGCATACACATGTAAACATAAACAAAAATGTGCTGAAACAAATAAGTGCTAAAACAAATAATGAAATTCCAGTGTTAACAAAAAACACAAAAAAAAGTGGCCATAGTGCATTAGGTACAGTTCATATGGAAAGGGGTTATTCCGTTGAAGAGCCCCAATGGATCCTTTTCAGCATATGGTCCCACCAGATGGTCAAAGAATAAAAGAAAGGGAGGCCAGGTGGGCGCTTACCGGAACTGTAGGACCCCTATTACAGAGGTCTGATAAGCACGAACAGAGATAAGCGGTCAGTTACAGGCGGCAAATTCAAAGGTCCATCCAGATCCCCTCATCCACCCGCATGCCAGACTTCAGTACGGTCCACAGGACCCACGTTCCGTAGGTGGAAATGGAAGTATATGGTGCAGTATCATGGTGCAGTATATTTTAAAATATTGGTTTATTGCAGCACTGCATACAAAAATGGATAAAGAGCAGGCATTTCAGCGCGGAAAAGAAAAAACAGCCGCGACTCACGCCAGCCGGCTGATGCACGGTGACGTCAAATCCTCTAGCTCCGCCCCTTAAAGAGGAGAGAATGATTGAGTGAAAGTGAGAGCAAGGAAAGATGAAGAGGCTATAAAGAGCATCTTCAGTAAGTTTAGACCAGATCCTTGGGGGAAAAACAACCTCCAGGAACCGTGTCAAACAAGTAATGTCTGATCCACTAAGGGCAGACAACCTATCCTGCAGAGTCGAGGGAGTCTGAGGAATAGGTGGAGGCACATGCCCAGCACCCAGCACTAAGGCGCCTTTTTGTACGAAAATGAACTTTGAAAGAATTGAACACAGAGAGAACACATTCCCTTGAGAGGAATTATATTGTACCCACGATAATTTCTTTGTGGTGGAACCCCCATTCCTCCCCCTCCAGAAGGTAGGGAGGGGGTTTCCAGATGTGTACATAGTCCTTTTTGGAGCCAAGTTAAAGCTCACCAACCTAAAAGTCTCGTCTGTTTGCTAAGGCCATCCTTTTCGGAGGTCTGTTAAAAGCCCATACACTAAACTTTACAGCGAAAACAGTTCTCCAAAAAAGCAAAACCCGGGACCATCCAGGTCGACCCGGAACCAAAAAAGGGGAAAAAAGTGAAAAACAAACTATTTCTGACAAAAGTGTCCAGAATAGAACTTGTGGAGCAGTTGCTCCAATCAGCAGGGTTGGAAGTCCCTGGTAACCATGACCTTGAGGAGGTAAGGATAGAAGTGTAGGTTGCAGAAGTTGTTTCTTTGCCTCAGGTCAGACTGTTATCTTTCATTCTTTTCTTCTTCAGCTTGTTCCACAGGGTGGTCAGAGGACTTGTGGGCGATGGATGTTTGCTGAGTTGAGAGCGGGGTTAGATGTGTCCATATCTGCTTCTAGCAAAATGAGCTTCAGGGATAGGAGGATTTTCTCCCCATCTTGGAGACTGGTGAAGGAGTAATGCTTACTCTTGAAGTAAAATTTAACTGCAAATGGGAAGGTCCAACAGTATTTAATGTCCTTTTGGGCAAAAACTAAGAGTAAAGGTTTCAGGGCCCGTCTCCTCAGGATTGTAGAGGGGGACAAATCTGCAAAAATGGGTATTGGGTGACTTCGACATGATATTTGTTTCATCGCTCTGGATTGCTTCATTATCTCCTCCTTGACCAAGCAGAAGTGGGGTTTTGCGATGATGTCCCTGGGGGAACCATCCTTTCTTGGGGGTCCCAAGGCGCTATGGACTCTCTCCAATTCCATACAGTGTTGTGGGATGTTCGGGATCAAGGATTTGATAATCTCCTGGGTAGCCTGGGAGACATCCACAATGGACTCAGGCAGGCCTCTGATCCTAAAATTGTATCTTCTGGATCTGTTTTCTAGCTCGTCGATCCTAGAAAGGGTAGAGTTGAGCCTGTCTTGAAGTGTCTGAATATGGTCTGAGTTTTGGTTGATGGCTGTCATCGTCATGTCCAGTTTGTTCTTGATGGCTTCCATCCTGGAACTCAGGTTCTGGAAGTCAGGTTTGATGTCCCCAGTTATCTTTGCTGCTGTGGAGGCCAGCCTTCTCTCCAGTAATTTAAACAGCTTTTAGTAGAGATCACCTGGCTGGAAGTATGTGTCCTGAGCTGGGGTAGCAGGGAAGGAGACCCCCTGGTGCGTTGTGAGAGCAGGCCCAGCCGGGGAGAATGCACTGTCCCCAAAGCCACGGCTGATTAATGATTCAGTGGAAGCTGGGGAAAGTGTCATATACTGGTGGTTAATGTTCTGGCTTGCAGGGGTGTATGTGAGGGATGCAAGGGCTATCACTTGCCTGGGTTCTGCCTGTCCCTCTATGCCTGGAGCATGCTGCTGGGCCGCGGCGGCCATCTTGGTACACCCTGCCGGCGCCGCAAGCTCGAATTGCAGCCCAAGGTCTCTACGGACCTGGATCCCAGTCATGCGGGGGGTTTCCCTAGTCTGTGCGGGGTCCGGATCTCCGAAGGTGGCTCGTTTTTAGGGGCTCAGTATGGTGCTGTGGGCGCCGTTAGGTCTGGGTGGGACGGAGCTCCAAGGCTCAGGCAGTTATCTTGGAAACTCCGCACATGCTCACTACGTCCATTTTACTTTATTAAATTTTATATTTTATGTTTATTATGTTTATAATAAAATGTGTGTATATATATATATATATATATATATATATATATATATATATATATATATATATATATATATATATATATATATGTTTATGATAAAAATCATTTATGTTTATTTATTTATTTATTTTTTTATTTATTTATTTATTTTAGTTGATTTTATGTGTGGCTATTTAGGCAGCCCATAGATGATTTGATTTTCTTTCCTTTCACCACAGGAAGGAAAAAAAAATTACTCGATTCCTCCATCAACACAGTCAGTGTTGATGGGGAAATGCCTCCTGCAGTGCTATTGTGTCCTTCCGGTGGGGCGCAGGGAGCCTTCCTAGTTGGCAGAACACAATGATTACTGAGAGTGGCTATAGCCCCCAGCAGTAATCAAATGGCAAAAATCCAACAGTCTGGTTGTACCCAAGTCGATCTGCTGAAACAGCCAAATTTCAATCCATGTTTGGCCAGCTTTACAGTTTGTCTTCTTTAGAAAGCAGCCGCAGTCTGAGTAGAAAAGCCTGTCCCCTGCCAGCATTCTGCAGAGAAGAACTCTTGCTCCCTGAGTGAGCAGTCATCCTTTTGCAAAGGTCCAACAGACCTCTATCCAGAATTAGAGCTCTCCGACCAGCAAAGCTCATGCTTCCTGTGAAATGTACAGCTATAGGTCTGATAAAGCGAGGGGGCTGGGGGTGTCAGATCTCTGCAGAGAGACCACTGTTTCCACACTAAGGAAACAGGTCTGGCACATCCCTTGTTGAGTGAGAACTAGAACCCTTTAAAGCTGAAATTCAGTTGGACTGTAAAAATGCTAGCATCTTCTAAAAGACCCGAAATTGAATGTTTACACCTAAAACAAAGATTTTATACAAGTACGCAAAAAAAAAAAAAAAAAAAAAAAAAAGGTACAAAAGTTTTAAGTTTATAAACTGAAATAAATAAAAATGAAAAATGAACCAAATGCCATTCTAGCTTGATTTGGATTGACTGCTGTGAGTTTCTGCCCTTTGCACATGTTTTATTACTGCTCTAATATATGTTTTAATGAATAATCCTCCATGTTTTAATACCACAGTTAACATTCTCCCAGATCTAGTTGCTCCGGATTGACAGCTATCTACAGATGTATCTCCTGTCTTGCATAAATGAATGGTGATTTGGTAATTACAGTTTGTCAAAGTCACAAAAATCACTTCTCTGTACCACTTACCTTCTAGCAAAGACTAGCTCCCAGAAAGTGTTAGTATAAATTATAGCTAGGCTGGATTCCTAGTTTCACGTTTCTCCGCAAGCACTTTGTGTGATTGTTCAGTTATTTACTGCATAAAATATGAATTTCTGGATAATGGACATTTCTTCATCGCTTCCATTTACAAAAAAAAAAAAAAAAAGAGAGAAGTTAAGTAGAAAGTAAATAAGCTGTGTATTTCACAAACTAATTCTAATACGTATCTTTGTATCTTCATCAACAGTTATTTTAGAAACTTATATAACAGCTATACATTAATTATTTTACAATATCTTTTATTCATGAGAACGCAGGTGGAGCCGACCAAAGTTTTCAACCGATAATAATTCCGGTTACAACACCATACTATAGATTTCCTATAGAAATCATTTTTTGTGGTTGACTCTTAATCAGCATCCCTCTCTATCATTTTACTGATACTATAGCATACCTCCCAACTTTTGAACTTGAGAATGAGGAATATTTCAGGGAGATAGTAAACCGTGGCATGCTAAGGATCACTATCGCACATTGAAGGCAAGAAGGATCTCTATGGCACATGGAAGCAGGAAAGATCACTATGGTATGTGGAAGGCAGGAAGGATAACTAAGCTATATGGAAGGCAGGAAGGATAACTATGCTATATGGAAGGCAGGAAGGATCACTATGGCACATATAAGGCAGGAAGGATCACTATGCTATATGAAAGACAGGAAAGATCACTATGGCACATGGGAGGCAGGAAGGATCACTATGGTATATGGAAGGCAGGAAGGATCACTATGCTATATGAAAGACAGGAAGGATCACTATGGCACATGGGAGGCAGGAAGGATCACTATGGTATATGGAAGGCAGGAAGGAACACTATGCTATATGGAAGACAGAAAGGATCACTATGATATATGGAAGACAGGAAGGATCACTATGCTATATGGAAGGCAGGAAGGATCACTATGGCACATTGAAGGCAGGAAGGATCACTATGGTATATGGGAGGCAGAAAGGATCACTATGCTATATGGAAGGCAGGAAGGAACACTATGCTATATGGAAGACAGAAAGGATCACTATGATATATGGAAGACAGGAAGGATCACTAAGGCACATGGAAGGAAGGATCACTATGGTATATGGAAGGCAGGAAGAATCACTATGGTATATGTAAGGCAGGAAGGAACACTATGCTATATGAAAGACAGGAAGGATCACTATGCTATATGGAAGGCAGGAAGGATCACTATGGCACATTGAAGGCAGGAAGGATCACTATGGTATATGGGAGGCAGAAAGGATCACTATGCTATATGGAAGACAGGAAGGATCACTATGGTATATGGAAGGCAGGAAGGAGCACTATGGCACATGGAAGGAAGGAACACTATGGCACATGGAAGGCAGCAAGAGGTGTCTCTACGACTAAGCCCCATGGGTGAGGCAAAACACATCAGAGGGCATTGCCTGGGAGGAGCCTAGGCTGAGGATGACTTCTACCCTGTTCATGGGCTGTTGGAAGCTCGACGTCTTCCAGACAATCCTGGGAGATGACCCCCCTTCAGTACACAGAAGGTGATTGTGTATTGTATGACATCCAATCCCTTGCCTTCTGGAAGCTCAGAAATAATATTTTTTATTTTTTTTATTTTAAATGGATATAGAGAAGAGAAGCCAAACAGATAGCAGAATGCAGATAAACAGATACAACTTTTGTAGAATGATTTGTTTAATCTCTGTGTGTCACCTGAGACCAATCACTTCACTGGGAATATGTAAGGGTTTACAACCACTTCAATGCGGCCTAAGGTGATTGTAGCCATTTTAGAACACTTGCAACAAAAACAATTGAGTACTGTCCATGTCCACGATGCTTTTTTATTTGCACTAACATCTAAATTTTCAGGACAAGGTTCTGGGGTGTACCTCTTTCTTCAAGGTCCAAGCAGTACAAATGCACAAATACGGAGATTTACTAAGAGCCCTTTCACACTGAGGCAGTTTTCAGGCATTTGAGCGCTAAAAACAGCCTCTAAAAGGCACTTGAAAACTGCCTCCCATTCTGTGCAATGGGGGCTTTCACACTGGGGGGCGGTGGTTTTGCAGGATGTTAGGAAAAGTCCTGCAAGCAGCATCTTTGGGGCGGCCTGGGACCGCTATAAATATTGTAACCAAAACCGAAATGAATGGGCAGCACTTCCAAAGCTCCCTAAAAGCGATTTGAAAGCGCCGCAAAACTGGACCTTTTTTCCTCTTTTTTTAAGGTTACGTTGTCACGTGACCTTAAAAAATCCACCCCCCGCTAGCGCCCGAAAAGCGTCGCTAAAGCACCACAAAAACAACTGAAGCTTTAGCGCTGTTTTAGCAACGCTGCAGTGTGAAAGGGGTCTTAGCCCTGGTTCACACTAACTGCGGGAATGAAATCGCACAATTTCATTCCAGTATGTCAGCCCCGATTTCGGGGGGCGATTTCAGAGACATCTGTGCGGGTTCCTGCACAGATGTCAATGGAAATCACACCCCCAAAATCACCAAAAGTAGTACAGAAACTACTTTTGTGAATCGGTGCGGCTCTGCAAATGCAGGGTCGCACCGGTTCAGACGCTGCCATTGCCGGCAATTGCCGCTGATTTGGCATGCGATTTCACATGTGATTTGACATGTCTAATCGCATGCCATATCGCATCAATGTGAACCAAATTTATTATGAACATAGTGGCACCACATCCCGAGTTAAAGATGATCAAAGGTATAGAAAATGGGACTTTAACGGTGCAAATAATTTGAGCACAATATCAAATATAATATACATTTTTTTTTATTTTGGTAGCCAAAATAAGAATTTATATATATTAAAAACAAAAAACAATGTGAACCAGTGCTTAAACTGGTGCACACAGATTTTGGTGCAGTTGTGCATAGTAACCAATCAGCGTCTAAGCTCAGCTTGTTCAGTTAGGCTTTAACAATAAAACCTGGAAGCTGATTGGTTACTATGCAGGGATGCACCAGATTCTGCATGCACCAATTTTAACCACTTCCGGACCGCCCACCGTCGTTTTACGTAGGCTGTTTGAAGAGCAGTATCGTTTTTATGGCAGCAGCTAGCTACCATAACCCCAGTATCCTCTTCTTCAGTTAGCAGCCCGGTTTCCGATAATAGTGGCCTCTGCGGCATATTCGCAGCAAGATCACTTTTATCGGTGGCGGGAAAGGGCCCCCTCCTGCCGCCCTCCTGTTCCCCCTTGCCACTGACCGGAGCCGTCGGCAGAGGCGGAGGCATCAGATCTTCGTCCTTGCTGTGCATGGAGACAAGTGAGGGGAAGATGGCACCCACCCGTCTCCATAACAATGAAGGGCGGAAGCGACGTCAAAAAGTCACTTCCACCTATAGCCCTTAAAGGGCCATTTAAAAAAAAAAAAATTTTAATTCCATTTTTGTATTTTTTTTTTTTTTTATTGCATTTTAATGTAATGGGTCTTTTTGACCCCACATCTCATATTTAAGAGGTCCTGTCATGCTTTTTTTCTATTACAAAAGATGTTTACATTCCTTGTAATAGGAGTAAAAAGTGACACCATTTTTTTTTTTTTAAAACTGTGTAAAAATAAAAGGTAAAATAAATAAGCATAAAAATTTTTTAAACGCGCCCCGTCCCACCGAGCTCGTGTGCAGAAGCTAACGCATACGTGAGTAGCGCCCGCATATGAAAACGGTGTTCAAACCACACATGTGAGGTATCGCCGCGATCCGTAGAGCGAGAGCAATAATTCTAGCCCTAGATCTCCTCTGTAACTTAAAACATGCAACCTGTAGATTTTTTTAAACGTCGCCTATGGAGATTTTTAAGGGTAAAAGTTTGTCGCCATTCCACGAGCGGTCGCAATTTTGAAACGTGACATGTTAGGTATCAATTTACTCGGCGTAACATTATCTTTCACAATATAAAAAGAAATTGGGCTAACTTTACTGTTGTCTTTTTTTTTAATTCAAAAAAGTATATTTTTTTCCAAATAAAGACCGCTGCGCAAATACGGTGTGACAGAAAGTATTGCAACGACCGCCATTTTATTCTCTAGGGTGTTAGAAAATAAAGATATATAATGTTTGGGGGTTCTAAGTAATTTTCTAGCAAAAAAAAAAAAAAGTTTTTAAACAACAAATCCCAGAAAGAGGCTCGGTCCTTAAGTGGTTAATAAATCTCTCCCAAAGTGTTAGCAGGATGTTAATAAAAAAAGTAATCTGGCCTAAATAATGCATTCATTTTTGCAATCTGATCCAAGGGTGGACAATTGTGGAGAGAAGAGGGATCGGTGTCCAAACAAAGTGACATTTGGAGGAACGCGTCTTTTTTTAATGCGGGTTACGCCTGTTATTATGAACATCTTTTTATACTCTTTGCATCATAAGTACATTTATATTCCTGAATGGCCGTGAGCACCTTCCAGTGCATTTCAATGCAAAGCATTCGTGGCACCCGTGTGATTTATTTCCTTTTTCACATTTCATACAAGATGTGGTTTTTAGCCAAAAAACACATTAGATCAGCTACTATCAAGGTAATCCGTTCACGGGCCAAGTTCACTTTGTCTGAGCAGTGCTCCCCTCTCCAAGACAAACACCGGCCAGTCATACCAATTACACAGCTCTTCCTACTGTGGGCAGAAGATTTTCAAGACCATAAAGATATATTAACATCATTTCAATCGTCTTCTCTTTAAGCCCCGTACACACGGCCGGATTTTCCGACGGAAAAAGTGCGATCGGATTGTGTTGTCAGAAATTCCGATCGTGTGTGGGCTCCATCGGACTTTTTCCGTCGGAATTTCCGACACACAAAGTTTGAGAGCAGGATATAAAATTTTCCGACAACAAAATCCGATCAGTTAAATTCCGATCGTGTGTACACAAAGCAGACGCACGAAGTGCCACGCATGCTCAGAATAAATTAAGAGACGAAAGCTATTGGCTACTGCCCTGTTTATAGTCCCGGTGTACGTGTTTTAAGCCGCGTTCAGAATGATCGGATTTTCCGACAACTTTGTGCGACCGTGTGTATACAAGACAAGTTTGGGCCAAGATCCGTCGGAAAAAATCCATGGATTTTGTTGTCGGAATGTCCGATCAATGTCCGACCGTGTGTACGGGGCATTAGAAACAAATGTCTCAGTTATCCCGCACTTTGGTCTGATCGATGTATAGGCTTCTGTAAATCTATTAGAGTGTAAGCTCCTATGGGCAGGACACTCTGAACCCTCATGTATTTTATTGTATTGTAATACAATAATATATATTATTATATATATTATTATTATATTGTATAATATATTGTAATACTTTATATTGTAAAGTGCTGATCAAACTGTTGGTGCCATATAAATCCTGTAGCGTAATAATAATAATAACAACGTCATGCGCTCTGAAGGAACAGCATCCCCATGCTCTGTGCCATGGCTCTCACGCGTATGCGCTGGAACGACGTCATCGCGGCCCAGCCATTCAAGCTTCCGCAAGCCCACGAACCCAGCACCGAATGAGGATGGAAGCCTCTGCAACGGAGACAGCGCCCCCCCCCCCCGCTGGAGAACTTCCTTTTGAAGGAAGTCTTTCATAATGTGCTAGTATGTGATGCTAGTACTGGACTCCACTGACTTTTTCAAGTTTTCAGGGATTGCAGAGGTAGGGAGTTCCAGATGATGGGAGAGGCTTTCGAGAAGTCCTGGAGGTGAGCATGGGAGTAGGGGAGCTCTTGGGAAGAGTTAAAGCGGTGTTCCGCTTCAAAAAAAAAAAATTAAAAGCCAGCAGCTACACGTACTGCAGATTCTGGCTTTTAACAATAGGACACTTACCTGTCCTGGAGTCTAGCTATGCTGATGTCGGCACCGCCGCTGATGTTTCCATCAGCTGTTGGGTGCTGCCGCCGCCATTGCGGGTAAGGGTATCCAGCAGTGTAGCCTTACGGCTTCACGCCGGGAACCCTACTGTGCATGCACGAGGCTCCGCTCCTCTCTCCTACTGGCCCGGCGCCAGGGCGAGTAGGAGGGAGGAGGAGGGAGCCCCGCATTGATGTCACGAGCTGCGGCCCGGACTCCAGGAAGTGGGAACAGGTATCCTGTCCCCCCCGAAAGGTGCCAATTGTGGAACCTGAGGTGGGGGGGGAGACAAATGAGCGGAAGTTCCACTTTTGGGTGGAACTCCGCTTTAAGAGGACTATTGGGGTGATAATTTGAGATAAGAGGGTTGATGTACTGAAGGCCAATAGGAAGTTGCACTTTGCAAGGGAAGTTTTTTCAGAGCTTATGGAATGTGGTACAAAGAATACCCAATCACATACAGAGGAGATTAAAAAAAAAATAAAAAAACTGTATTTTTGCACATGATCTGCCTAATTGGCTTTAGTAAATCGACCCTTTAATCTCAAATTATCACCCTGAGGCCGTCCACAGACGGAACATGGTTGCAGGAAAGAAAATCACTTGATTCCCCCATTAACACAGTCAGTGTTGATGGCGGAATCCTTCCCGTGGAGCCACTGTGTTCTCCTGGTGAGGGAAGGCTGCCCCTTCCGGGAGAACACAGTGATTATTGCTAGTGGCTGAAACAGCCACTTGCAAAAATCACATGTAAAATCCAGCAGGCTGGTTGTACCAAGTTGATCGATTGCTCAACTTGGATACATTCAGCCTGCCCATACATGGTTCGAATCTTGGCCAGCTCTTGCTGGACCGGCTGAGATTCCACCCATGTATGGCCGGTTTAATAGTCCTCCTCACTCCTCCCAAGATCTCCTACCTCCTCTCCCATGCTCACCTCCAGGACTTCTCCAGAACCTTCTCCAAAGCTTCTCATTTCCTCTGAAACTCCCTACCCCAACCCTCAATTAAGTCTTGTCACCAGAACAAAAGGTGAGGGTGACATTTTAAATATGGACACCAGTCTAAGAGAGTTTCTCCGCACTTTGAAGAGGTTTCCTCTCACCTCCTGTTGCGTCTGTGGGACAGGAAGTGAAGATAAATCTCCCCAATGGGACACAGACAGCAAATAATAAACTAATAGAAGTTTTCACTTTTTTCTATCCAATATAAAACTAGAAGAAAAAGTTGGCTATACATACATTTGAACTCTTATGCAATATCTGAAATTCTCTTTAACCTGGAGAATGTTAAAGAATAAGGGAAACCTCTTACATTTTTTCCAGTATATAAATGCAGTTATTGCGCTAACATCCACAATATTTTTTTTTTTTATAGAGACTCACATTTTTACGTTCTTGCCTTTCCATAGTGTTATGTTTTTTTATACATTTATATATTCTTCCTCAAGAATGGCAGCGGTGTGTCAGACAGTTATATAAATATAAACTTTAGAACATGTTTAGATTTCCTTTAAAGTTTGTGCCAATTTGTCTCAGTTGGAGAAAAAAATAATAATTCCTGACCTCAAAATGACAGTCATTGAAATCCTTGGGTCAACATCTAATTGTATCTTCTAAGTGTAAGTAAATATATATTATTTTCTTAAACTTTTATTCATGTTTAAAGGTTTCCAATGTTTCTGCTTTACCAGTCCCTTTGGAAGAAGACTCCTTGATGTCTCATCTTTTACAGTAAAGAAGCCTTCCGCAGTTTTGAAATCACTTTTCTGCCATCTGGAAGGGTTTAATTTCATGGGTGGCCAAGGGAGCAGTAAAGTGGATTGGAGCAGCAGTTTTTGCAGACCCTATGACTAAGCCCCCCCCCCGTGGGAGGGGCGAAACATGTCAGGGGGCTCGGTTTGGCAGAGACATGTAAGCTGAGGCCCCCCCCTACTTTCATGCCTCTTCCATGCAGGGCTGTACACATGCCATGGCATATTTAACTTGTAGAGTTTGTAGAGGTCTGTAGAGTTTACAGGTGGCACCACCTGTTAAACTCGCCAATTGTGATCAATGGGGTAGCATCACAACCGCAAACCAAATGGTTGGCTCACAGTTGCAGCGCAGTCCTGCAATGTAAAAGCTGCCATTCAGTGAATTTTTTTTTAAAACAAGTAAAAAAACAGGCATCGGGAGGCGGCAGAAGTGCCTCCTGAAAGCCTGGCAGCTGCTACTATACTGCCCTCTGCAAAGTGATCCACCATGGATCGTTTTTCAGCAGATAGTAAGCATTACCTCCAGTCTGAAAGAACCCTAATGCCGCATACACACAAACTGACTTTTCGTCCAGACTGGTCCGACGGACCGAGACCGGCGGACAATTCGACCGTGTGTGGGCTTCATCGGACCTGCAACGGACTTTTTCGGTCAAAAATCTGAAGGACTTTAGATTTGGAACATGTTTCAAATCTTTACGTCGGAACTCCACCGGACCCAATTCCTATTGAAAAGTTCACTCGTCTGTATGCTAGTCCGATGGACAAAAACCAACGCTGGGGCAGCTATTGGCTATCTACTTCCTTATTTTAGTCCGGTCGTACGTCATCACGTACGAATCCGTCGGACTTTGGTATAATCGTGTGTAGGCAAGTCTGTTCGTTGGGAAAGTCCGTTGGAAGTCCGCCGACAGTCCGTCGGATAGTCCGTCGGACCAGTCCGGTCGAAAAGTCCGCTTGTGTGTACGTGGCATAAGGCTTTGTTTGCCGGTGCTTTGCTTGTTGAAGAGTGATCTGCGCTCGGATCTTTTGACAGGCAGCGAGGAGATGTTTTATAGCCTGCTCACCACCTGATTTAACCCCTTGAACCCTGCACTAGCTTGAAGAGTGGCCCCATTAGCCCCATTGAATGGTTCACATTCGGCGGACGCTACACCCTCCAAAAGCTGGCACAACTGTAAACCTACCAAGACATGGCCGTCCACCTAAACTGACAGGCCAGGCAAGGAGAGCATTAATCAGAGAAGCAGCCAAGAGGCCCATGGTAACTCTGGAGGAGCTACAGAGATCCACAGCTCAAGTGGGAGAATCTGTCCATAGGACAACTATTAGTCGTGCACTCCACAAATCTGGCCTTTATGGAAGAGTGGCAAGAAGAAAGTCTTGGTTGAAAGAAAGCCATAAGAAGTCCCATTTGCAGTTTGCGAGAAGCCATGTGGGGGACACATCAAACATGGGGAAGAAGGTGCTCTGGTCAGATGAGACCAAAATTGAACTTTTTGGGCCAAAAGCAAAATGCTATGTGTGGTGAAAAGCTAACACTGCACATCCCCCTGAACACACCATCCCCACCGTGAAACATGGTGGTGGGATGCTTTTCTTCAGTAGAGACAGGGAAGCTGGTTAGAGCTTATGGGAGGATGGATGGAGCCAAATACAGGGCAATCTAATGCCGCGTACACACTGTCGGACTTTCCGGCATACTTGGTCCGGCGGACCAGGGTCCGCCGAACAATCCGACCGTGTGTAGGCTCCTGCGGACTTTTCCGGCTGACTTTTTCCCAAAAGCCCGCCGGACCTAGATTTGAAACACGTTTTAAATCTTTCCGTCCGACTTAGTTTCTGGCGGAAAGTCCGCTTGTCTATGTGCTGGTCCGACGGAGAGCCCGCTCGTCTGTATGCTGGTCCAACGCGAGCGCGGGGCATATCCGAGCACGCAGCCCGGCCGGTTAGGAAAGGGGGTGGGGACGAGCGAGCGAGCGCCCCCCCTCCTGAACTGTACCAGGCCGCATGCCCTCAACATGGGGGGGTGGGTGCTTTGGGGGAGGGGACGCCCCTTGTCCCCATGTTGATGAGGACAAGGGCCTCTTCCCGACAACCCTGGCTGTTGGTTGTCGGGGTCTGCGGGCGGGGGGCTTATCGGAATCCGGGAGCCCCCTATGATAAGAGGGCCCCCAGATCCCGGCTCTCTTGCCAGCGGAGGTCCGGACTTCTGGGCTTCTGGACTTCTGGGCTTCTTGGCTTCTTCACTCTTCTCTTCTCCAGATGTTGACACGACGGTCTCTCCGGCTGGACTGCTCTCTGAGGGCTCTGTTGTGACTTATATAGGCGGAGACCCCGCCCCCTTATGATGTCACAGTCCCTGGGCATGCTGGGATTGTGACGTTTTAGGGGGCGTGGTCAACATCACCCGGTGACCACGCCCCCTAAAACGTCACAGTCCCAGCATGCCCAGGGACTGTGACATCATAAGGGGGCGGGGTCTCCGCCTATATAAGTCACAACGGAGCCCTCAGAGAGCAGTCCAGCCGGAGAGACCGTCGTGTCAACATCTGGAGAAGACAAGAGGGAAGAAGCCAAGAAGCCCAGAAGTCCAGAAGCCCAGAAGTCCGGACCTCCGCTGGCAAGAGAGCAGCCTGAAGACAGCGGAGGAGTCGGCCGAAGAACTGGAACACCGGGAGAAGAGGCCGGAGAGAGCGGAGAAGAACAAACTGGACGCCGGGAGAAAAGGAACCGGAGGGACCCCCGAACCCGGAAGAAGACCCCCAAAGCCGGAGGAAGACCCCCCCGGAGCTGTTTAATAAATTATTTTAAAAACCTGTGTAGTGTTTTTTATCATTGACACTTTTTCCCTAGGTGAATGGGTAGGGGTACCATGTACCCCATACTCATTCACATAGGGTGGGGGGCTGGGATCTGGGGGCCCTCTTATTATAGGGGGCTCCCGGATTCCGATAAGCCCCCCGCCCGCAGACCCCGACAACCAACAGCCAGGGTTGTCGGGAAGAGGCCCTTGTCCTCATCAACATACGGACAAGGTGCTTTGGGGTGGGGGGACCCCGCAGGGCACCCTCTCCCCCAAAGCACCCACCCCCCCATGTTGAGGGCATGCGGCCTGGTACGGTTCAGGAGGGGGGGGGCGCTCGCTCATCCCCACCCCCTTTCCTGACCGGCCGGGCTGCGTGCTCGGATCGGGGTTTGGTATGGATATTAGGGGGGACCCCACGCTGTTTTTTCGGCGTAGGGGCTTCCCTTTATAATCCATACTAGACCTAAGGGCCCAGTATGACCCGCGACGGGGCTCGCAAGGTGTCAATCTCGCCGATAAAAGCAGCAAGATTGACTTCCTTTTCTAGCCCCGTCGTACCCGAGTCACGTTCAAAATGAACGGACTTGTCCATGTGTGGGCAAGTCCGTTCATTCTGAAAGTCCGTCATAACTCCGGCGAAAGTCCTTCGGAAAGACGGGTGGACTTATCCCGCCGGAAAGTCTGGTCATGTGTGGGCAAGTCCGTCCGTTTTAAAGTCCGGCGCACCTGGCGGATAAAGTCCGTAGGAAAGTGTGCCGGACCAAGTATGCCAGAAAGTCCGATCGTGTGTACGCGGCATTAGAAGAAAATGACTTGAGACTGGGGCAGAGGTTCACCTTCCAGCAGGACAATGACCCTAAACATACAGCCAGAGCTACAATGGAATGGTTTAGATCAAAGCATATTCATGTGTTAGAAAGGCCCAGTAAAAGTCCAGACCTAAATCCAAATAAGAATCTGTAGCAAGACTTGAAAATTGTTGTTCACAGATGCTCTCCATCCAATCTGACAGAGCTTGAGCTATTTTGCAAAGAAGAACGAGCAAAAATGTCCCTCTCTAGATGTGCAAAGCTGGTAGAGACATCCCCAAAAAGACTTGCAGCTGTAATTGCAGTGAAAGGTGGTTCTACAAAGTATTGACTCAGGGGGGCTGAATACAAATGTACACCACACTTTTCAGATATATATTTGTAAAAAACTGTTGAAAACCATTTATCATTTTCCTTCCACTTCACAAATTATGTGCCACTTTGTGTTGGTCTATCATATAAAATCCCACTAAAATACATTTACATTTCTGGTTATAACATAACAAAATGTGGAAAAGTTCAAGGGGTATGAATACTTTCTCATGACACTGTACATAGCGATCATTGGTGTGCACAGCCTATTGCATTAGTGTGTGCCAGCGCACAATCACCAATATTTACCAGCCCCTTCCCCACTCCTGAGAGGTAAGGAAATAAGCTGGCAGCACTGTAGGGGGTAGACAGGAAGCAGGGGGAATCTGCACCACGCGGGGTGATTAGGGTGTTCCCAGGCACGCCTATGATAGTGATAATCTACTGTATGGCTTATCTATTCCTGTATCGGGGACATTTTATTTATTTATTTTTTTTATTTCCTGTCACTTTCTATCTTTTGGTGAATATGTCCAACAGGGACACAAACAGCAAAAAATACCTGTCTGTATGTTTGATGTCGTTGTTCTGCTGCATAAGAAATTTGGGGCCAATCACACGTCTCTCTGATGGTATGGCATGATGGAGAATTGTTTGCCTGTATCTCTCAGCATTGAGAGCACCATCGATCCTGACCAAATCTCCAACTCCATTTGCAGAAATGCAGCCCCAAACTTTCAGGGAACCTCCACCATGCAAATATTTCAAATTTTGACTCACCAGTCCAGAGCACCTGCTGCCATTTTTTTGCACCCCAGTTCCTATGTTTTCCTGCATAGGACATGGAAACAACCCTAAGCGACTTAAATATGCATGAAAACATAGGAACTGGGGTGCAAAAAAATGGCAGCAGGTGCTCTGGACTGATTAGTCAAAATTTGAAATATTTGCATGGTGGAGGATCCCCTGCAAGTTTGGGGCTGTATTTCTACAAACTGAGTTGAAGACAAGCAGCCGCCTACCTTCTTTGATGCTGGTCTTTGAGAGGTGTTGGCCTGTCACTTATGCATACTGAACAAAAAAAGACATTAGATGACCATTAGCACAGAACGCATGTGGCAATCATGAGGGGAATGATACAGCAGATCCAGTAGGTACATGGAGATATATATAGCAGATCACAAGGGCAGCACCATGGCTAGATAGCGAATAGCAAGTGGCCACACAGGGCAAGGTGGAAAGTCTGCCTTGTAAGCTGCCTTTTTTAAAAATTATAGGGGGGGGGGGGATTCTGACACCTCCGCACCCCATGATTACCTCTTGGCAAGCATGAATTCTCAGACGCATGGACTTCCCAACAATAATGCATTGCATTCCACCCAGCGTAAGTACAAGTAACAGCACTGTCTATGGTGGAATGCACAGCCTGCGTTGCTGCTAGCCACATGCACTCAGTAAGATTGCACTGTCCATATTGCTTGGGCATTGCCCAGTCTAATTGCAAATGCTCTAGAGCAGTGGTCATCAACCCTGTCCTCAGGGTCCACTAACAGGTCAGGTTTGCAAGATAACTGAAATACATCACAAGTGATATAATTTGCTTCTCCGTGATTGCAATATTCTAGTCTGCATCTACCCAAGGTAATACATAAAACCTGGCCTGTTAGGGGGCCCTGAGGACAGGGTTGATGACCACTGCTCTAGAGGACCAGCAGCATGGATTCCCTTACCTTACAACATTTAGGAGTAGACAACAGGAACCACACTCAGCCTAGATGAAGGAGGGCCTGGGAAGACTGCCAGGAGTGTACCTCAGCAACAGTGGCGGCTGGTGGTTTTTTTGTTTGGGGGGGGGACAGCAAACAACTGAAACCCCCCGTGGCAACTCAAACTCCCCCCCCCCCTGTCTGCCGGTCGGTCCACCGGCACTCTATGCGGCGGGCATCGGGCATCCGAGGAGCAGCGGTGGGGCTCTCCTCCTCCCTTCCGCTGTACGTCTCCTCCCCTCCTCCTAGGCGTCCAATATGATCACTTGTCCTTTCAGCCAATCGGGTGATGGGTATCAGATCCGCTTCCTGATTGCCTGGGAGGAGGATCAGTATTGCAACGGCGAATATTCATTCGCTGTTGAACACACCTGGGTGGGCTCTGGTCGCACTCTCTGCATCCCAAGCCCACCCTATTTTGAAGCCTATTAGAGCCTCTGGCTCTAATCGGGTGCTTAGAAGCAAAAACTCCAGCTGCTGTAATTCATGCGCCCAGTGCCCTGAAAGGGGCCAGACGCATTAATAGGGGGCAGCGGCCATGGATAGATTCATGCTATGCATTAAACTATCTATTGCATATATTGGGTGGCCTGGAGAGAGAGGGTGGTGCTGGGGCCCCCCCAATGGAAGGACCGCCCTTTCTCAGCAAGGTAAGGGAGCTGCTCAAGATTCATCAGCATAGAGAAGGGAAAAAAGAGGAACACCAGGCTCAGGGTTTTGTTTTAGATTTATAAGTTAGGGTCCTATCAGTGTAGAGGGTGGTCAGGGCCAACCCATGAGGTTGCTGACATGGAGTTGTCAGGAAAAAAGTTTTGGCATACACTCTATTTGGCCAGAAATGCCTTCTATGTCTTTCTTTCTAGTCTTGTTTTCTCTTTCTTTGTAAGAACATAGTTGATTTTGGGCTGCAGGCCCCGGAGCGAAGCCCTACCTGCCTGCTGTGCCCCTATGAAATTAAAGTACCCAGTGACCAAAAAGGGGGCTCTTACTTAACTTCAGGGGTGAGGTTTTTATCCACAAAGTTGGAAAATCTAGGCCTTGCTAACAGTATAAATTATTGTTCAAGTATTTTATTGAAGACAAAAAAAAATAATACAAAGAACATATCACAGGAAAATTTGGGGTATAAGAGAATTGGTACAATCAAAACACAATTAACATGTCACAGAGAAATTTGTGGCATAAAAAGATGGGTACAATCATCCTTCTTTAAACCAAAGAGAAAACATTCTCGACAATAGTGCAACATGGAGAGCAATTGCTTTAGAATGTGAATGGTCAAGGTTTGTTGGGCCAATGACACCCCAGCCGTGGGGATGTACCCAGTAAAACTGAGTCACATAATTGATTTGAACAGCAATATGTGTAGGCCGGGGAGTGAGGTTGAAAAAGGGTATATATTGGTTGTTTCCTGCCCTGAGTGTCAGGGTGGGCTTGTGCTGTATAGTAGATGGTGGTCCGGGGGATGACTGGGTCTGAGATATATTATTGTTATGATAAACCACAAGAGTGGAGAGAGACATCTGAGAGGATATTAGGTACAGAGGAGAGGAGTAAAGATGGAGAATTGGAGAAGGGTAGAAGAAAGGAAAAGGGAGGGGGTAGCAATCCCCGGGGGAGACTGGGTCATCTAGGGGGTGTTGTGTACATTGCTCCTCGCACATACGCGGGAGCCTCTATGGAAGTAAAAGAGTATTGTCAAAGTTGGGTGGCAAATAATGCTAAACCCAAGAACTTCAGAGTTTTTCATATTTAGGGATCTTATCCATCTTATCCAACAGAACAGCTTCTATTTTAATATGAATCATAGCTTGTGTAATTCTGTTTTGGGCTGCTAGAACACAGAGGGTGGGGTTTTCCAGGCTCTCGCTATAGTTTGCTTAGCTGCCGTTGTAATCTGGAGGCATAATTTAAACTGTCGGTGGGTAATGGTTGTTGGCAGGGGCGTTGCTAGGTCTGCAAAAGATCTGGTGCTAGAGCCCATAGCAGCGGTCACCAACCTTTTTGCAGGACTGCAGGGGGGGGTGGTAAGCCATCTTTTGCGGCCAATGGCTGGTGTTGGCGCTTCAATCATCATGCACCATGGTTGATATGGTGTTAGGGTGATTGAAGTGAATTGTTTCTATTGTTACATTCTAATATATAATGAAGTGGTTCAACTCACCATAATGCAGAATCAGTGGTAGCCCTGAGCCCTGGCCCCAGATGTGGATTGTCGCTTGCCACTTTCACATGGCAGCAGATGTGGATTGTCACTTGCCACGTCACCTGCCACCATTTGCAGATTGTCACTTGCCACGTCACCTGCCACCATTTGCAGATTGCCACGTCACCTGCCACCATTTGCAGATTGTCACTTGCCCCGTCTCCTGCCACCATTTGCAGATTGTCACTTGCCATGTCACTTTCCAACTGATGTGGATTGTCACTTGCCATGCCAGCCAGTGCCACCAAATGTGCATTGACCCTGCATTGGTGGCAGGCTGGCAGCACTGGTACATTTAGTGAGGGCAGAAGTGCGGTAATGCGGGACGAGCAGTGAGAGATGATGTCATGTTGCTGCTCCCCGCCGGACCTCTGACATCGAAGCAAGGGGTCTGGCTGCAAAGTGGAGCTCCACTGATGACAGGAAGCACATGATCTCCACTCCACTGCGCTGTGAGGGTGGAAGAGCGCTGATGTGTGGTGGGCAGTGAGAGATATCATCTCTCTGCTCCCCGCCGCACCTTGCTCCCATATTGAAGAGGCCTGGCTGTGAAGAGCGCTGATGTGGAGCGGGTAGAGATGTCATCTCTGCTTGTCCGGCCGCTCACTTCTCTCCTCTTCTCCACCTGTCTCATTCAGCTAGCCCACCCGCCACGGCAGCGACCCGCTGGTTAGGCAGGGACTCTGTGGCAAGAGACTCAGGGCTATGGGCCCCAGATTCGGGGCTATAGCCCCAATAGCCACCCCCTAGGGATGCCCTTGGTTGTTGGTTTCATGTTTAGGAGTGCAACTGTGGGGATCTGGAGCAATATATTTGTAAAACAATTTGGAAAGGGTGCAGAAGATGTCAGACCAGAAGGCTTGTACCACTGGGAATTCCCACCATATATATAAGTGTGTACCTGGCAAGTCACAGCCCCAGAATCATTGGGAGGGGTATTGTGGTAGAAATGTAGATATCCTGGCTGGGACCAAAAAACACCTGGTGAGAACTTTATAGTTGGTTTCTAGTGTGACAATGTTTTGTGAGGCCGACTTAGTGGCTTCCCATATGTGAGTCCAATCAATGGGGTCTAGAGTGAGACTGAGGTCCCTCTCCCATTTAGCAACATAGGACGGGGGGTTAGCTAACAGCATAAATTCAGCATTAAATAGGACCACGGATGGTTTTCTGCTGAAGAAGGTAATAGTAGACACAATGCAGGTTTTAAACCTTTTTTCTTTTTTAAATGACTGACAGGTCCTCTTTAATGGTTTCTCATGTGATCCAGATTCCTGAGCTGTAATAAATCAAACAAGCTGAAGTCATTTTATTCAAATCCACTACGAGAAACTGGTTTCTTTTACTCTTTCATCATCTGAGATATACTTCTGTGCATCAAGATAGAAAGCCTATTAATTAGTTGTAGAGGGGATTCTATCATTCCTCACCCAGAGAAATCTCCTGACATAAAAGATATTTATGGTCTTGCCTGATAGCAGAACAAGATATTAATAGTAATACTGATGAATCTTCAAACTCCCTGAATTAATGTATAAAATGCTAAACTTTAAACTATCACTAGATAACAAGAGTCCAACAAAATAATAATAATAATACAGTTCCAAAATGTTTAATAAATGGAAACTTTTAGAAAATATGGAGATTTGTCATTGCTGATAGTCTTCTGTAAATGCTATTTGCCTGGCTTTTATGCTGACCTTTAAGTATGCTGTATATAAAGCCCACGGCGCAGGGTCAAAGCACTAGGTGGTCTTCACCAGAACTCCTGATAGTGGAGATGGGTTTCTCTGCATTCTATACCAGGTCACAGTTCTAAGGATTGTGCCCCCAGGAGATGAGCAAGCTGGAGTCCAGTAGCAGATGAAGCAGGTTGGGACCAAGCAGAAGCGTAGTCAGTAAACAAGCCAGTGGTTGGTAATATGTTGTTTCAGGTTGGGATCAAGCAGAAGCATAGAAGAACAAGCCAACAATTGGTAACAAGTGGTAATGAAGATATAGATGGCAGCAGGAGGGTAAGGAGCAAGATATTGGAAGGGGAAGCGCACAATAATCTGGCAAACAGGCAGTGCAAAGGCATGTCTTCAATAGGAAGTTCATGGGTAGAGCAAAGAGTTCAAGGTTCACAAGAAACTGCCATATTTCTCTAGTGACAGGTTTTTTTTGATGTGAACCCTAACTGGATGGCATTTCAATTAATTTAGCACTTTAGCCTCTTTACAGTCACTTCCTGTCAATACGCACTCCATTAGCAGTAATATAGTATTGCTGTGGACCAGCTCTCTGACAGTGATGATGGTGGTCCATACCTGGGCAATAAGCTTAAGCACAGTGACTTATAGTGTCCACTGGAAGCACATGTGACAATGTGACAACATAGGAGAACATTTGGGAGTCAGGGACAGACCGTTGTCACCCTGTAATAGGGAATGCCTTAACAAGTCCTTCCTAGCAGGATCACAAAATAAAATATTGCCATATTTAAAAAATCTAGACAGAAAAGTGACTTTTGAAATTACAATAAACCTAACTCTGGACAACAAAAAATGATCCCTTGCGGTGGGGCTGTGCTTGTACTGCAAGAGTTAATTGCTCGTTTATGTCCAGGGGAACAATAAAGGGAGATATACTTACCTGATCCTCCACTCCTCCCCACAGCTAGACCGGTCCTGTCAGCTTCTGCACCCCCATGCTCCACCGGTCTAGGGTCCTGATGTCATCAAAACCAGAGCAGGATCCATAACTCTGCTCTGGACGTGAGGAGTCTGAGAAACAATCCACCACTAGATTGTGGACTGCCAGGGTGTGATGGATCAGGTAAGTAGAACTGTTTCTCCTTTCCCGTGGTCCAGGGGTCTCTAAAGGGTTCTAAAGAAAGGGCCAGTTTCCTGTTCTTTAGACTTAAGGGGGGCTAGATTGTTGCCATCGGGAGTATAAAATGTAGCGGCATCAGTGGGAGTAAACAACACCCCATCTTTGGTGTCAGTGAGAGGAATTGTGCCCCATCGTTGTCCTTGGGAGGAACTGTGCCCCATCATTGGTGTCATTGGGCCCCATTGTTGGCCCCATTGTTGGTGTCATTGGTAAAAATTGTTCCCCATCATTGGTGTCATTGGGAGGAATTGTGCTTCTTTGTTGGTGTCATTGGATGAAATAGTGCCCCAATGGCCAGATAAAAGCAAGCAATGGGCCCCATCTGGCCCCTGGGCCGCAGTTTGGAGACCACTGCACTAGACAAAACAATCGATTAACCCTTGAACTGTGGGCATGGCCCCACTGCAAGGGATCTTTCTTCTGCCTAGAGTTGGGCTTCAAAGCTTGTAGTCATTGGGCTTACTTTAATTTGTAATCCCAAAATAAATTTTCTGGCAGCCCAATCACAGTATACAGACATCAGTATATTTTGTTGAAAGCTGAACTCCGGGAAACAGCCGCACTGCAAAGGAGAATTTTCAGATTTCCTGTGTGTGTTCAGCTGTAACAGCCATGCTGGTGACTGTGTAGCACCGTGTTAAATAAAAGAAGTAAAGTATGTTTCGAGAAATTCTAGAAATTCGCTGCGAAAGCTTTGCGTCTTTCCACTATTTCAGGCGTTATAACCTGGAGCGTAACTTTTGGGCAATCCCACTTTTTGCATACGCTAATTAAGTTTGTTTACCTAGGCATAATTTCTTCCAATTTTACAGCCATCAATATTTTTGTGTGGAAGTGACAACACAATTTACTGCTTGCTTGCTCCCGGCATAGCAAAACCACGCGACTTAGGTATAGAGCGCCGGAGCCTTTTATATCTGCGGCTGCTAAGAGCAGGGCTTATACCTGTGAGTAATTTCTAATTAATTTGGGATAATTATGAGTAAAGAAAAAAAAATTGCACATTTTAATTAAGCTTAAAATAATCCAAACTGTCACTTCCTGCTATCTGTGGAATATATTACTTCTACCGTCTGACACTGAAGGCTTCCAGGCTGGAGCACGACAGTTTTATTAATGTAAGGTCTCAGTGATACTGCTGGAACGCAACATGCAAAAATAGTATGAATCATTTACATAATGTTTCCAGCTCTGTCATCTCCACTTTGCGTTCAGGATTAATGATAGTGTCGGCACTTTTCTCCCGTATACCTGAGCCAACTGAAAAGAGAGTTTTGCTAAATTCCTGTGGCCATAAATAGCCAGTAATTGCGAGCAATGCTCGCAAGTTTTGGGTGTGGCTAGTGCCTATCAGACCTGGGGGCTGACTAATACCTCCAATAGTCGGAGGTGGTTCATGTTGCTCAGGGAGGTTTGGTGGCCCTATGGGGCCAATCCTTCCCTCCGATGTGGAGAATGACTGTGTGGGTAGCCATGCAGCTTGTTGAACGATTGCTGGTTATTTCCTGATAGTAGTTTGCAGGAACGAATCCCCTGATGTGCAAAATAAGGCCATTTGATGCTTATTGTCTGGGCCATGAGTCCCTGAAGCCAAGATTCAAGGTGGGGCCATTGATTCGTAAAAGGGCTGAAACGACTGTGATCTCTAGCAGTGTCATGTACCATGTTGCCAGTCTCTAACTGTCTTCCCCACCATGTCCTCAGTCTCCAAACACACCTGTAGCATGTCCCTAGTCTCTGACCTTCTCCACGAGCATGTCCTTAGTTTCTAACCATCAACTGTAACATGTCCCCAGACTCCTTGACCATTGCCTGTAGTATGCTCCAGTGAGAGTACTACAAGCAACAGACTCCGGGACTAAGCTACAGCTTCAGCTGGGACCTCAAAGTCTTCTAGATAGCACCCCCCCGTAATCCTGCCCCAGGGGCAGAGCCCATGCACAGTGGTCTCCTCCAGCAGGGCAGGACTGAGGAACTCTCTCTCCAACCTCAGTCCCCCAACTATTTATGGGTTTTTCAGTCACCTACTGGGCACACCCCCCAGAGCTTGGCTGGATTCCCCATTTAATATTCAGGCTGCCCAACCTGTTCTCCTTTCTGCTATGGTTCTAGAATCCTCTAGAATACAGGGGAAAGTAATCAGGGCAGCAGCCTGTGAAACACTGAGCAGACCAGAATAGTCAACCCCTGCTCCACTGATTACAGAGGCGCTAAACTAAATTTACCTAACATTCTGCACTCTGGGAGGGTGCTACAAGAGTAAAAGTTTCATTAGGTGCTATTAGTTTTGAACCAAAACGTACCTGTCCCCCAAAAGTAGATGGTACATTCATTCCACAAGGACAGGGGCTGATGTAAATGTCTTAGCATACCCTACAAGGTTATGAAGAAAATACAGCTAATAATATGGGACATAAGTAAAACATTGGTAAGTAGTGAATGGAAGCTGTTATAGGAAGTCCGCATGCATTTTAGAAACATTTTAAGTCCCCTTCTTAGCTCACAAAAAAGAAAATAGCTGTTGTTCCACAGCTCGAAAATATGCAGCAGCAACAACAAACACTAAACCCCCCCTGACCACATTCGTACAACAGTCCGAGGTGTTGGGACCCAGGAGATCTGCCAAAATAACCTTTTTACACTTGAATTTATACTCATTAAATTTTGTTTAGAGAAAGGGGAAAAAAATGCTATTTTTGACAAAATCCCAAAATGTATGCATCAAATTTAAAGGAGCCCTTAATATGTTAGTAAAACATCATCACATCGACATATATTTTCTTAAATAGGCCATAAAAATGCATTCGGGGGTCCCGAGCGTTTGAAATATCTCCACATGTGTTACTTAAAGGGGGCATTCATGATCTTGTTTCTCAAAAGCACATTTTATAGTGGCACGCTAAGCTTATTCTGAATACCTGGGCCATAGCATAAGTGTCAAAAACTTGACATTATTTACCATTCCGCAGATGAATATGTTGATTGTAAAAAGGGCCCCATTGATTAACGTTCTCCACCATGTCACGGGATCACAGGTGCCAGGCCGAAATTAATCAAGTAATTACCACTTATGGGATTACCAAATTACTGGAATCATTAATATAGGCCGGGTGGTAAAAACAGCTATTAATGAGCCAACCAAAGGTTCAGGCTACCACGTTGTGGATTGTGCAAACATGGCCCGTTCTTTTTTTTTTTTTAATTCAGTCATCTACATGAACAAACCATTACTTATATTGTAGGGTTTCTCAACCAGGGTTCCATGGAACGCTAGCGTTTCTCCAGAGGTTGCTAGGGGTTCCTTGAGCAATGAGCAATTTCTACCTCTCAGATAAGTTCCTACTGATACCATTGATTTTTTTGGCTATCTATGAGGGGGTAATCCTTCTCAATAACCAAAAGTGTAAGGAGCATTTTTCCCACTGACATCACACTAATGTATGATGAGTTGTAGATATAGTCAAAGCTTTTTTTTTTATCAGAGAATAGGTGCAGGAACTCCCCCCTTCTGAGTTACTCTTTGTCTTTGCCCCCTACCCACCTCTGAGCACTGTCTCTTAGCTCCACCTCCTACCCACCTCCCAGTACCACCCCTTTTAGACAATACAGAACCAAGTATCCCTTTGTGCTACTAAGTAATTTGTATGGAATTTAATAGACCCCACCCCAGCAACATTAGACTCCCCCAGCAACAACGGACCCCACCACAGCAACAATACATTCCCCTGCACAACAAAAGACTTCCCCCTCCCCGCAACAAAATACCACCCCAGCAACAATAGACCCTCAGCAGCAACAACAGATCCCCCAGCAGTCACCATCAATAGATCCTCCAGCAGCCATCAACAATAGACCTCTCCCTCAACAGTAGATCTCTCCCAACAACATTTTATCCCCCAGCAACATAAGACCCCCCAGAAAACATCAACAGATCTACCCAGCAACAATAGACCCCAACAGAAAAATAGATCCCCTCCAGTGAAAATGTATCCCTCGGCAGCCAGCATGAATAGACCCTCCAGCACACCTTTCCATAAACTGCAATCAGCGTTGGAGGTACCGGAACTGCGTTCCCTCGCATTCCTGTTGGAAAGAAAAAGCCTTGGATATAGTAATTTTTAGCAGGGGTTCCCTGAGACCAGAAAGCTATTTCAAGGGTTCCTCTGTGCTGAAAAGGTTGAGAAAGGCTGGCGTACAGTATGTCAAGCCAACATTTGTTTTTAGTTTTGATTAGGATGGGGAAGGATTAGAACCTCCATGTTGGGTTCTTACTGCTGTGTCAAGATGCCTCCCACACATACCGCCATGACTGTTGATTGCACGGCTTACCATGGCCAAACCATGGAAGATACACTTCACAAATCTAGACATAGCCAACATGCCATTGGATAAAGTTGCAATCAGATTTACTGGCACACCAAGTGGTCCATAATTCTAGTAATTTCCAGTACAGAAGTGCCAATGAAAAAAGTTCCACGGCCAAAAATATGCTGTCAGGGCCGTTCTTCCATAACCTGCAAAAACTAGGGGTGCCACTCGAGGGGTGGCACCCACTTCCAGTTGGGTGACTCACTCTGAGGGTGCAGGCTGGGGAGAGCCTGTCCTCCATGATGAAGCTGAGACTGCTTCTACTATAGTGACTGTCGGGTCCTGATGGTGTGCAGCACTCAGGGTTGCTTCCTTCCCTAACGTTGTTCCATAACACCACATACTCCTTCAAGGCATCACCTAAACCTGCTATTTAAAGGCTATTTCATGTTGTCCTCAAAGCCACATAAAAAAGTCCCCTCCCCACCCCACAGTGCATTTATTATTTACATTTTTTTTTTGTGCATTGGTAGTAGTGCATGGCTTGCCATGCTATCTTTTGGTGATAGCTTGCAAAGAAGCCCCACAGGGTGCCACAATTGCTTTTCAAGGTTCACCTCCCACCTTTAAAGTGGTTCACAAATGTTTGTATTGATTGCCAAACCATTGGCGGATCAAACCTCGGTGGATTCACTTGTGCCTATTGATGTTTGATTTATAGGTAATGACACTATAGGTCAGTGATTCCAAACCTTTTCACTCCAGATGTTTTGGAACTACATTTCCCATGATGCTCAACTACACTGCAGAGTGCATGAGCATCATGGGAAATGTAGTTCCCAAACATCTGGGGTGCCAAGGTTCGCCATCACTGCCATAGGTAATGAAAATTTTGGTGCCGAAACCGAAAATGCAGGCCAAAAAACGAAACTGATAATGACAGTTTTTAAAAAAAAATATATATGTTTAAATATTCCATAATTGTATTATATTTGACTTTTTAATTAATATCATGATTTTAAACAAATATGAATTTATTGTCAGCTATTATCGGCACCTTTAGTGCAGGAAAAGCTCAAAAAAATGTATCTCTTTAAATTCTATGTATGTCTTCACACTGCTCCGTTGCACTTCCATTGCGGTGTTAAAAATGTTGCTTGCTGCATTTTTGGTCAGTTATAAAAACTGCACCAAAAACGCATCTCCCATTGAAATGCATTGTAAATGCAGGAAGAAGGCATCTATAACGCACCCGTGTTGTGATTTTGATGCAGGTTTTTGAGTCCCATGACCTATGAAAAACACACCATAAGCACAGTAAAATTGTGTCAAAATCGCTGTAAAATCACGGAAAATCGCTGCAAAATTGCAGCAACATCACGTGTGTTTTCGGTACTATCATCGGCACCTTTTTCTAGCCAATGACAGATCAACTTGGCCTTGTGTTTTGGATCATTGTCATGTTGGAATGTCCAAGTACGTCCCATGCGCAGCTTCCTGGCTGATGAATGCAAATGTTCCTCCAGTATTTTTTGATAACATACTGCATTCATCTTGCCATCAATTTTGACCACATTTCTTGTGCCTTTGTATCTCACACATCCCCAAAACATCAGCGATCCACCTCCGTGTTTCACAGTAGGAATGGTGTACCTTTCATCTTAGGCCTTGTTGACTCCTCTCCAAATGAAGCGTTTATGGTTGTGGCCAAAAAGCGCAATTTTCATCTCATTACTCCAAATTACTTTGTGCCAGAAGGTTTGAGGCTTGTCTCTGTGCTGTTTGGCGTATTGTAAGCGGGATACTTTGTGGCATTTGCGTAGTAATGTTTTTCTTCTGGCGACTCGACCATGCAGCCCATCTTTCTTCAAGTGCCTCCTTATTGTGCATCTTGAAGCAGCCACACCTCATGTTTTCAGAGAGTCCTGTATTTCACCTGAAGTTATTTGTGGATTTTTCTTTGCATCCCGAACAATTTTCCTGGCAGTTGTGGCTGAAATTTAAGTTGGTCTACCTGACCGTGGTTTGGTTTCAACAGAACCTCTTTTTTCCACTTCTTGATTAGAGTTTGAACACTGCTGATTGGCATTCTCAGTTCCTTGGATATCTTTTTATATCCCTTTCCTGTTTTATACAGTTCAACTACCTTTTCCCGCAGATCCTTTGACAATTCTTTTGCTTTCCCCATGACTCTGAATCCAGAAACGTCAGTGCAGCACTGGATGAAAGATGTAAGGGTCTGTCAGGAGTCCAGAAACTCATTAACCTTTTATACACACACACACTAATTACAAGCAAACAGATCACAGGTGAGGATGGTTACCTTTAATAGCCATTCAAACCCCTTTGTGTCAACTTGTGTGCATGTTATCAGGCCAAAATCACCAGGGTATGTAAACTTTTGATCAGGGTCATTTGGGAATTTGGGTAGTTTCTGTTGTCATTATGATTTAAAAAGAGTAAACACAGTTGATTGATAATAAATGGCTTCAGCCAAACATTAACCATGAGTGAAGTTTTTGTGTTATCATTCATATTCTCTGAAAAATGGCCAAGAAATCATAAATTCTGCCAGGGTATGTAAACTTATGAGCACAACTGTGTATATATATATATATATATATATATATATATATATATATATATATATATATATTTTAATAGATAGATAGACAGACATATATATGCAAACACATAATTATTTTCTTTTATACTAAAAAATTTGGCACTCAGCACAAGCCTCATGTCCTGCTGTCATGTCTGATGGTATAAAAATGATGACAAATAGAAGATTGAATATCATTGTAGACTGGATATCATTGTAGATGGAATATAATTTAATTATGTCCTTAATGATTTACCAAAATGAATATGCAGTCGCTCATTTGAATATTAATTAGCATTGTGTTTGATAAGTGAAGTGTAAAACAAATACGGAATACCTCATTGGTAATTTGCACAAAGTCATTTTGGAGTCTCTTTTACCGGTTATGGAAGAACGAATCCCATGGAGGACTGGCTACATGTGGCCTGGGCAATGATCAGTGCTGAGTAAAGCATAGCTGGTCAGAACACGCTCCATGTATACAATAAAAAAGGGGTTGCAAGGGTGAATACAGGGAGGTAGGTATAATGAGGCCTAAAGTAATACTGTCATGGTAGAAATGCTATTTATGACATTTTTCTGAAGATGCTAGATTCCTGGCTGTAATGCGGGGCCTCTTAGACATTAATGAGTCACTGATCTCAAACAAGTATGCAGCACAAAAAATTTGGAGAAAAGTTAAAACTTCTGATCTGCATGCTTGTTCGGGGTCAGAGACCCAAAGCATTGGAGCAAGAGGGCCAGCATGACAGTCAGCCATCTAGCATTTTTAGCAAAGGTACCATCCATGTTTTTTTTCATAGCATTACCTTTAAAGTGAAAATGTGGTCAGGCTATGGACATTCAAATATTTATACATAACGAGAGTAAAGGATATTTAGTAAGAAACCCTCACTGACCTCTGTAGCTGGTGGAGTAATTCATCCCCAAAGGTCACAGCAGAAGTACTAAAGTCATTCTCTCATTAGCTCAGTTTGCTGTACTCTCCCCTCCAAGCAGCGACTTGGCAGCCTTTCAGCCTTTTAAGTACAGAACAGGTACTGAGAGCTGAGAGAGTGAAGTGATTCTAAACGTAATTTTTTTTCTACCACTTAACCACTTCAGCCCCGGAAGGATTTACCCCCTTCCTGACCAGAGCACTTTTTACAATTTGGCATTGCGTCGCTTTAACTGCTAATTGCACGGTCATGCAATGCTGTACCCTAACGAAATTTGCGTCCTTTTCTTCCCACAAATAGAGCTTTCTTTTGATGGTATTTGATCACCTCTGCGGTTTTTATTTTTTGCGCTATAAACGGAAAAAAACGAAAATTTTGAAAAAAAATGATATTTTCTACTTTTTGTTATAAAAAAAATCCAATAAACTCAATTTTAGTCATGACATTGTAGGACTTAAGCCCATATACTTCATACCATCCTACCCGTACATACCCTCTCTCCAAAAACATCAGGGATGACTCGGACTAGTTTCTGGAGTAAAATGGCCTTGCGGCCTTTTATTTAAACATATAACTTAACATAAATATATAAATAACTGTATTTCCTTAAATAACTTGTTAAGGTAACTTACTCAGTAAGAACTATGACTATGACCTAGGTCACTGGTACAACCACCTTAATTTAAAACCTGCTAGTCGGAAACCCCGGACACGGCATTATAACAACATACCCCAGTGACCTGGCATTTTAACTCCTGCAGGTTAACCCCTTAGGGCCTGGAGGTACAAACTACAATCCCCATCCTTCCAGGTATGGGTACCAGCAAAAACTCCCATCATCTGGATGGGTACAATCAAACAACCCCCCATCCTTGGATGGGTACACATGTTACAACTTGTAACAGTACTTATCCTATTCAAGGAACAAACAACCACTGCCAACCATTGGGAGGGTGGGTGGGAATCTCGTCCTCCACCGCTCTCAAACTGACGTCACTTCCCCTTCCTACATCTCCTACACTTTTCTTCCTGCAGCCCCTCCCCTTCTCTAAAAGGAGAAGTGTAACCCTTGCAGAGACAGGCAGATGTGCAGTCCAGCACTGTCATGCTGTCCCTGCGCTTAGGGTCCCCTTGGCTCCGTGACTCTCTTACATTTAGGCCAAAATGTATTCGGCCACATATCCTTGGTAAAAAAAATGTCAATAAGCGTATATTTATTGGTTTGCGCAAAAGTTATAGCGTCTACAAACTAGGGTACATTTTCTGGAATTTACACAGCTTTTAGTTTATGACTGCCAATGTCATTTCTTGAGGTGCTAAAATGGCAGGGCAGTACAACCCCCCCCCCCAAATGACCCCATTTTGGAAAGTAGACACCCCAAGGAAATTGCTGAGAAGCATGTTGAACCCATTGAATATTATTTTTTTTTGTTCCAGGTGATTGAATAATGACAAAAAAAAAAAAAATACAAAAAGTTGTCACTAAATGATATATTGCTCACACAGGCCATGGGCATATGTGGAATTGCACCCCAAAATACATTCAGCTGCTTCTCCTGAGTATGGGGATACCACATGTGTGGGACTTTTTGGGAGCCTAGCCGCGCACAGGGCCCCGATAACCAATCACTGCCTTCAGGATTTCTAAGGGCGTAAATTTTTGATTTCACTCTTCACTGCCTATCACAGTTTTGAAGGCCATAAAATGCCCAGATGGCACAAAACCCCCCAAATGACCCACTTTTGGAAAGTAGACACCCCAAGCTATTTGCTGAGAGGCATGGTGAGTATTTTTGCAGCTCTCATTTGTTTTTGAAAATGAAGAAAGACAAGAAAAAAATGTTTTTTTTTCTTTTTTCAATTTTCAAAACTTTGTGACAAAAAGTGAGGTCTGCAAAATACTCACCATGCCTCTCAGCAAATAGCTTTGGGTGTCTACTTTCCAAAATAGGGTCATTTGGGGGGTTTTGTGCCACCTGGGCATTCCATGGCCTCCGAAACTGTGATAGGCAGTGAAGAGTGAAATCAAAAATTTACACCCTTAGAAAGCCTGAAGGCCGTGCTTGGTTTTCGGGGTCCCGTACGCGGCTAGGCTCCCAAAAAGTCTTCTAACCACTTGAAGACAAAGCTCTTTCTGACACTTTTTGTTTACATGAAAAAATTATTTTTTTTTGTAAGAAAATTACTTTGAACCCCCAAACATTATATATTTTTTAAAGCAAATGCCATACAGATTAAAATGGTGGGTGTTGCATTTTTTTTTCACACAGTATTTGCCCGGCGATTTTACAAACGCATTTTTTTGGGAAAAAACACACTTTTTTAAATTTTAATGCACTAAAACACACTATATTGCCCAAATGTTTAATGTAATAAAAAAGATGATCTTAGGCCGAGTACATGGATACCAAACATGACATGCTTTAAAATTGCGCACAAACGTGCAGTGGCAACAAACTAAATACATTTTTAAAAGCCTTTAAAAGCCTTTACAGGTTACCACTTTAGATTTACAGAGGAGGTCTACTGCTAAAATTACTACCCTCCATCTGACCTTCGCGGTGATATCTCACATGCATGGTGCAATTGCTGTTTACATTTGACCCCAGACCGACGCTTGCATTCACCTTAGCGTGAGAGCAGGGGGGGACAGGGGTGCTTTTTTTTTTTTTTTTCTTTATTATTTTTTTGCTTTTAATCATTTTTATTGTTATCTCAGGGAATGTAAATATCCCCTATGATAGCAATAGGTAGTGACAGGTACTCTTTTTTGAAAAAATTGGGGTCTATTAGACTCTAGATCTCTCCTCTGCCCTCAAAGCATCTGACCACACCAAGATCGGTGTGATAAAATGCTTTCCCAATTTCCAAATGGCGCTGTTTACATCCGGCGAAAGCCGACCGCTGGCTGAAAAGAATGATACCAAGATGATACCTAAACCTGCAGGCATCATTCTGGTATAACCACTCAAAGTCGTGAATGGCGTACCTGAAGACAAAAAAATGGTTAACAATAAAACTCAGTAAACGGTAAAGTATAAAAAATTGCATACCTGAAAAGCAAACATGATAAAACATAATAACAATAAAACATTGCAGAATAGAATACAGTAAAAAAGAGCAGAACAATAGAGAGAGAATAGAGAGAGAGAGAACAATAAAACGACAACTATTTTTTTTTAATTCTATATATTTTTTTGTGGTTTTTTTTTTTTTTTTTTACACTTTTTTTTGTAACTGTAACTTTTATAACTGTAACCGGTTCCAGGTTCGGGTCTCTCAAAATGCGATGTCATCTTGGGAGACCCTGTGAAAGTGTGCCTAGTCTGTGCAATGCTGTACCCTACGCTAATACTCAACTAGTGAATGGTAGCGTTCAAAACATTCACCAATGCAAAGACCAGGATTGTCAGGACAGGAGGGACAATAATAGCGGGTGTCACGCCTATATCCGCGCTTGCTGCAGACACAACATCTTTTTTGGGGGGTTCGTTGGGTAGGGGTACTCGGGAGGACATAAAGAAAATGCCTCTCATGCAGCCGACTGCATTTGGTTATGGATGTGAATGGGGGAAGTACGGGCGCTGCAGAAGTGGTGGGTTCCCAATTATTAGGATTGGCGAATGCAGCAGGAGGGGCATTATGGGCACGACGGGCCTGTGTTTGTCTCCTTCTTGGTGGCAGCGGGACACTACTTGTGCTTGCCACCTCACCAGCTTGAACTGCACTTATGGGACTCGCCACGTCACCAAGTGTTACTGCAGTGCTGGTTTGACTACGACCGGGGTGTACTAGGCTGCTGGCGCTTGCCAGTTCCCCAACACACTACCAAAAAAACTGTTAGCGATCGCAGGGATCAGGCCTGACTCTGCGAACGCTGCAGTTATGTGTTTAGTGTTTTGTAAGTGACAGTGATCGATCGATACTGCACTTGGGTGGGCTGGGCTGGGCCGGGCGGAGGGGCAAAACGCAGGTGCTAGCAGGTATCTGGGCTGATCCCGCTAACACTGCGTTTTTGGGAACCCTAAACTGCTGGGGACGCTAGTATAGATCTGATCGGATCAGATATTGATCCGATCAGATACTATACCACTAAGGGAGGTGTACGGTGCGTGCGTGGGTGTTAGCGCTACTGGCGCTAACCTGATGCTGCCTGGGGCTGGTGCTTGCCAGTTCACCAAAACGCTACCAAAAAAACTGTTAGCGATCGCAGGGATCAGGCTTAACTCTGCGAACGCTGCAGTTATGTGTTTAGTGTTTTGTAAGTGACAGTGATCGATTGATACTGCACTTGGGTGGGCTGGGCCAGGCGGAGGGGCAAAACGCAGGTGCTAGCAGGTATCTGGGCTGATCCCGCTAACACTGTGTTTTTGGGAACCCTAAACTGCTGGGGACGCTAGTATAGATCTGATCGGATCAGATATTGATCCGTTCAGATACTATACCACTAAGGGAGGCGTATGCTGCGTGCATGGGTGTTAGTGGTACTGGCGCTAATCTGACGCTGCCTGGGGCGACGCATATCACCGCCGGGCGATTAGGGGGCTAAACCTTTATTCGGTAATAAACGGCGGGTGCCCTGATACTATAAAAAATAAACTAACTAACCAGCGTCACCCGTAACAGTTATACGGTGATCACTGGTGAAAGGGTTAAAGAGGAGGGCCAGTCAAAAAAAAAAAAAAATTAAAAGTCAGCAGCTACAAATACTGCAGCTGCTGACTTTTAATTGGACACTTACCTGTCCCAGGGTCCAGCGATGCGGGGGATCGAAGCCCTGCTTGTCTCCCCCTCCGTTCAGTGGCAACGGCATTGCAACTGTGGGCGCCGGACTGTGGCTTCACAGCCGGGCACCCACTGCGCATGCGCGAGCGGCGCCGTGCGCCGTGATTGGCCGCTCAGTCACCTGGGACCTGTAATGGGTTCCAGATGATTGACAGGAGGGAAGGAGCAGAGCTGAGCCCTTCCTGTGCCGAGGGGGAAGTGATGTCACCAGCCCAGGCACTGGAAGAGGCAGACTACGAGGGACCACCTAGCAACAGGCATTTAGAGGTAAGTAAAAAAATATATATATAAATGTTTTTTTTTATTTTTTTTAGGCACAATCATGACTTTCTTTTTTAGGGTGGAACACCACTTTAACTAGGGGTCAATCAAGGGGTTAAAACATTTATTAGGTAGCATATGGGGGTCCCTGACGCTATAAAATGCTGAACCTATATATTTACCTCCCTAACTAGCGTCATCAGTGACACTAATACAGCGATCAGAAAAACGATCGCTTAGTGACACTGGCGACAGGGGGGGGGTGATCAAGGGGTTAAAACTTTATTAGGAGGGGTTAGGGGGGTACCCTAGACCTAAAGGGGCTAACACTAACTGCCCTAACACACTAACTGTCACAAACTGACACCAATGCAGTAATCAGAAAAAAAAAAAAAACTGCTTGGTGTCATTGTGACGGGGGGGGGGGGGTGATCGGAGGGGTGATGGGGGGTGTATTGTGTGCCTGGCATGTTCTACTGTGTGTGTGTTGTGCACTCACGCGGATGTCTTCTCTCCTTGGTGCCGGAACGGAAAATACCGAGCCGAGGAGAGATGACATCACTTCCTCTGCTGCTGTTTACTATACAGCAGCAGAGGAATGATTCTATTGGCTGGGAGCAATCGGGAGGGGGGCCACGAATGGATGGCCTCTCCCTCACATCTGCTCGCCGGGGAACAAACGCCGACCGCCTCAGGCACCGGGGGGGTCCGATCGGACCCCCCGCCCGCAGGAGGCAGATCACATACAGGTACATGATTCTGCCTGCCCGTGCCATTCTGCCGACGTATATCGTTGTGAGGCGGTCGGCAACTGGTTAAGGACTGAGCCTCTTTCTGAGATTTGCTGTTAAAAACATTTGTTTTTTGCTAGAAAATTATTTAGAACCCCCAAACATTATATATATATATATATATATATATATATATATATATATATATATATGTATATATATATATATATGTATATACACCGTACACCGTATTTGCGCAGCAGTCTTACAAGCGCTTTTTTTTTGGAAACAATACACTTTTCTGAACTAAAAAATAAGACAACAGTAAAGTTAGCCCAATTTTTTTTATATTGTGAAAGATAATGTTACGCCGAGTAGATTGATACCCAACATGTCACGCTTCAAAATTGTGCCCGCTCGTGGAATGGCCACAAGCGTTTACCCTTAAATATCTCCATAGGCAACGTTTAAAAAACTCTACAGGTTGCATGTTTTGAGTTACAGAGGAGTTCTAGGGCTAGAATTATTGCTCTTGCTCTACCGATCGCGGTGATACCTCACATGTGTGGTTTGAACACCGTTTTCATATGCGTGGACTGCTCACGTATGTGTTCGCTTCTGCATGCAAGCTCGGTGGGACGGGTGCGTTTAAAAAAAAAAAAATTTCTTATTTATTTTACTTTTTATTTTTACACTGTTCTTGTAAAAAAAAAAAAAAAAGTGTCACTTTTATTCCTATTACAAGGAATATAAACATCCCTTGTAATAGAAAAAAAGCATGACAGGACCTCTTAAATGTGAGATCTGGGGGTCAAAAAGATCTCAGATCTCATATTTACACTAAAATGCAATAAAAAAAAAAAAAAAAAAATTAAATGTCATAAAAAAAAAAGTCTCTTTAAGAGCTACAGGCAGAAGTGACATTTTGACGTTGCGGTATGGAGACGGGTGGGGGCCATCTTCCCCTCACTCGTCCCCATACCAAGCCAGGGAGAGGATCCGATCGCCTCCGCCGCTACCGCTTTCACCTATGCATTAAGGTGAAAAACCTTCTGTCCCCCAGAGCTCCCCTTTTACTTATCTGAACCCAATCATTCCGATCTGTCTTTGTCAATGGACGCAGCACCAGAACTCAGGAGTGCGCCCGCGAGAGTGCCCCCATGAAAAGCGTCTCTCCGTGTGGGCACTCGAGAAGAGGAGGAGCCTGGAGCGCCGCTGGGGGGCCCAAGAGGAGGAGGATCGGGGGCCACTCTGTGCAAAACCCTTGCACAGAGGAGTTAAGTATAACATGGTTGCTATTTTTTTTTAAATGAACCTTTACAACCCCTTTAACAAACTTTAAACACTTGCCGACCACCCGCCGCAGATGTACTGTGGCATAGTGGCTCGGCTGCGCTAATCGCCGTACCGGTACGACGATTCGTGCACTAGCTTTCGTGGGCGCTTCGATTGGCCAGCGGGGAAGCCTTTTTTTGTTTATAGCGCAAAAAGATAAACACCGCAGAGGTGATCAAATACCACCAAAAGAAAGCTCTATTTGTGGGGAAAGAAGGACGTCAATTTTGTTTGGGTACAACGCCGCACGACCGCGCAGTTGTCAGTTAAAGTAATGCAGTGCTGTATCTCAAAAAATGGCCTGGTCATTAAGGGGGTAAATCCTTCTGGGGCTGAAGTGGTTAAAGTGATGCTAAAATCCTTTTTTTTTTTGGTTTAAAAGTAATAAACATGTTATCTTTACCTGCTTTGTGTAGTGTTTTTGCACAGAGCAGTCCAGATGCTCTTCTTCTCGGGTCCCTCGTCAGTGCCCCCCACATCAAGCAGCTTGCTATGGGGGCACCCAAGCTGAGCCGCTGCTCTGTGTGTCCATTCGGACACGGGGCTGAGGGGGGCTGAGGGGGGCTGAGGGGGGCTGCTGCACACAGAAGCTTTTTATCTCAATGCATAGAATGCATCTTCTGCCTTTAGATCCACTTTAATAGCAGAAAGCTTTCCTGTATAATTGTGGTAGTAATACCGCTAATGTACATGACGTTCGGCCACTGTCGAACAGGTAAATATTTGGGTGTTCAATCGAACCCCCCTAACAGACAAGGTTCCACCACTGGTCCTTCTTTGAACGAGAGGGGTATTAAACAGCAGGGACGTTTGGTGAGGTGAGTGGCTGGTGAGGCACTGGCTAGTATCAGAGCCAGATACACACAGGTTATATACGCCGCGATCTTTAGAGCAAGAGCAATAATTCTATCACTAGACCTCCTCTGTAACTCTAAACATGTGACCTGTAAGAAAAATTTACAGCGTCACCTATGGAGATTTTTAAGTACTGAAGTTTGGCGCCATTTCACGAGTGTGCGCAATTTTAAAGCGTGACATGTTAGGTATCCATTTACTCGGCGTAACATCGTGTTTCACATTATACAAAAAAATCGGGCTAACTTTTCTTTTAAAAAAACAGTTTCTTTAAAAAAAAAAAAAATTGCTGCGCAAATACTGTGTGACATAAAAAGTTGCAACGACCACCATTTTATTCTCTAGGGTGTCTGCTAAAAAAAAAATAAAAATCTATATATATAATGTTTGGGGGGTTCTGAGTAAATTAATAGCAACAAAAATTATCATTTTTACATGGAGGAGAGAAGTGTCAGAATTGGCCTGGGTAGCAAATGAAATTTAATTTACTATATTTCCAAAATCTGTACTCAAGCAAGTGGCTTAACGGACAAATTACTGAAGTTTGAAGTTATAACTTCCAACCAGTAATTTC